>NC_143588.1:98456306-98627556 GCF_048544385.1 Mastigoproctus giganteus
ATTATTTTAGCCATTAATATTTGGAAAGCATCGTCTTGAATTTATTCTATGTACTAGATCGAGGTAACCTCTCTTTTATTCTTTCAAATATCGATGCAATACAGAATCATTTGAACCCTGTAGCTTTGTTTTATATTAATCTTATTAGAGTTTACATATGTAAAGAAGCCTTTGCCAAAGATTTCGTGTAATCTGCCTAACCTCCTTTGTGACTTGATTACAGATCTTATATCTACCCTAGGCTTCTGTGTTGCCTGAAAATTTATATGCATCCCATGCATTTTTTTTCTCTACCACAAGTCTCATTAGTTCATATGAAAAGTCTAGTAGCTTTCATGATTAATTCCTTGAATGCTTCCCATTTAGAATTTGCTGTTGGTAAAGTTGGTCCTACTGTATAGAATTTAAAAACTGTTTGAGACCACTGTAGTCACCTTTACAAAAGCAAAAACCATTCTCTTTACCCCTGATAGTAAAGGGAAGGGTTTACATCTTTGAGTAAATCCCACATCAGTTCACTGTGATCATGGCCAACTAGTGGTTCCTTTATATGCAGATTCTTAATGCATAAATAATCACTGCTGATAATCAGATCAAGAGTATTACTCCCTCTGGTTGCCTCTCGAACATGTTGCTGTAAAAAAAAAAAAAAAAGTCATCCAATAAATCCACAAAAGTTGTGCTAGTGTGCTGGTGACCAACCACAAGTTCCAATCAATATCTGGCAAGCTGAATAGCCCTTAAATCAAGAAAACTTTTGATTTTAGGGACATTTAGCAATAACAGATATTCCCTTCCCCCTATTAGTCTGTGAAAGTGAGAGGTTTACTGTAAATCTTTTGGTTATTTCTTATGAGTACAAGATCTTATTAGTAAATTAGTGCGTAATAAAGATCCTCTACTTTTCACTTAGATTTTGTTCTTTAATTTAAAAAAAATTAAACTTATAATCCTTAATTTTTTCAAGAGAATACATTTTAAAATTCTAATATCATCATTGTTTTGCATATTTATTATTCTAAATAATCTACAGAAAATGGTATGGTTTTTTTGTTTTTTTTTTTTTGCTGATTCTGTATAAACTTGTTTTCTTGCATCATTTGCTAATGCTATTGGGCTTAATTTTCCCATTTTTTTTATTGAAGCATAATGGATACCAAGTAGTCTTATTTACTTGTGTAAAAATTAGATAATTGAACTTTAACTGTTTTCTATATATGCAATTTTTCAGCTATTGAACTGTCATTGAAAGAGTCCAGTACATCTCCAAAATCTTCAGGTATTTATCCTACTGCCAGGCCACCCTCTCCAGTTGCAGTCCCTAAAGCATCTCCTCAAAAAGAACCAAGAAGAGTCAGAGCTCTGTATGATTTTGAAGCAGCTGAAGATAATGAACTCACTTTCAAGACTGGGGAAATTGTATTAGTACATGATGACAGGTGTGTTGTTTTGTAAAAAAGTATAAGAAATTATTTTTTTTTTTAACTGAAGAGCCTGAAAAGCACCAATTGCAGTAGATCTGTATAAATTATATACTGAAATGCATTTAAAATCCTATATCATCAGGGAATAGTAGCAACTTTGAAATGCACTGCATTTCAAATAAACCAATATCAAATTAACAAGGATATGCTGTGTATGCCTTCTTTGCTGCCTGCCTACACTGTGATAAACTTCATATTTGATTGTATTTTTTGTCCTGAACTACCTTTAATTCCCTCTCCCACTCCTAGTATGAGATATTTAGAGACATTAAACCTTAGTTGTAAGGCGCAATATGGCCTAAGTAGCCCTTGCGCCAGAAATAACCATACCAATACCAATACCTTAGTTGTAATTTTTAAGGCTCTTTTATATTTTACTTTTTTATTTTATAAAAAATAAAATTTTTATATTTTATTTTATATATTATATAATATATAAATTTTATGTTTTTATTTTTATATTTTATAAAAGGTGAATTCTTCTGAAGTAGAATAATTTGGTTCTGCCCTCCAAATTTTTAATAATATTTTAATTTTACACAATTTTAATGTTTTTATATAATTTAATTCGTCTATTAAAGTATATTTCTAAACTTTATTGTTATCCAAATTTTATTTGCATTTACAACTAGTCAAAATAACAAAGTAGAGTGTATAATGTCATCTAGGTGTTTTGAAAGAAGAAGAATGCCAAGCTTTTTCTAACAGCTGTAACAGTCATTGATTGCAGGTGTTTGTTGTTATATTAAGGAAATTATTTGGTACTCTGTACTAGATAATTTATTTATTGATAGAAATGTAAGAGTATCACAAAACACTGACACCTTAGTGTATTCAGTATTATTAGACATTTTTAAAAAATGTATTTCACATATTTTTTGCAGCAGGTTGAATCAGAATCTTTCAGAATAGTTCAGATTTTATAAATTTGCAGTTAGTTCTTTGTTCTGAAAGTTTCTGATTATCTTTTTTTTTTTTTTTTTTCTTTTAGTGATCCAAATTGGTGGAAAGGTTCTAACCATAGAGGTGAAGGATTATTTCCTGCTAACTTTGTCACTACAGATCTGACAAAAGAATCAGAAACAGCATGTAAGTAATGTAAACTATTATTCTTTCAGAAATAAAAAGGGCTGTTACTCTTAATATGGGTAATTGAAATTAAATATAGAAATTGTGTATTTTAGGTGCATTTCAAGTGATTATACTATGAATAAGTATAATCACTTGATTTGTAACTTATGCAGGAAATGCTATCTGTAGTAAAGTACACTATGTTAAATTCAATAAAGTATAATGTTAACTCCCACTACATCAACTATAATAATTATTATAATCAGTGGTGAGCTATAGGGGGCTCACGAGAGCCCATTGCTATTATTTTTTGAAAATTTGCCAGCCCATTTTTGAAATAATCAGTTATTTTACGAATTAAATCCTGAGTTCAATTAGTATTAGTAATGGCCATATGATGCAAGGAAGCCTATGGCTTATGTTGCACCAGCCAAAAATAAAAAAATAATAATAAAATAATATAACAAAAAATAAAATAATAGAATAAAAACAAATTAATAATAATAAGAAAATTAAAGAAAATAATAATAAGAAGAAGAACTTCCTTTATGATTTGATTGCATACTAGCTTATATCTGACGTAGGCTTCTCTGTCGCCTGATAATTTATATGCATCCCATACATTTTTCTTTCCTGCCATGAGCCTCATTAATTCATCTGACAACCATTTAGGCCTAAACCTCGAACAGTATTTCTTAGTTGTAATGAAAAGCCTAGTAGCCTCGAAGATTAAGTCCCTGAATGCATCCCATTTTGAATTCAATGTTGGTAACATCCTCAGTTGATCCCACTGTACTGAATTTAAAAGCTATCTGAGATCCCATAGTCACCTTTACGAAAGCAAAAGCCCTTCCCTTTACCCTTGAAGATAGTTACATCTTTAAGTAAATCCCACATCAGTACATTGTGATCACTGTCACCCAGAGTTTAACTTCTGTTTCAGGGAAATTAATGGAATCACTGGTTAAAGAAGCAATGCAGGATCATCAAGACAAGACTCAGCTATAGTTCAGTCACAGCATGGGTTTGTTAAGGGGAAATCTTTCCTGACCAATCTGATTGGATACTATGATGTGATCACAAAGGAACTGGATGCAAAAAATAATTTTGATATCATACACTTGCATTTCAGGAAATGCTTTTGATACTGTTGCACATAGAAGGCTGCTGTTCAAATTGGAGCAGTATGGCATTAAGGAAAAGTTGCTGTTATGGATAAAAGGATGGTTGAGTGAGAGAAGACAGAATGGTAATCAATGGACACTGCTCGTTGTGGACTAATGTTATTAGTGGAGTCCCCCAGGGTTTGGTGTTGGGACCATTGTTGTTTTCTATATTTATCAATGATATTGATGAAGGTATATCAGTCTTAATGTCAAAGTTTGCAGATGACACAAAGGTTAGCATGGTTGTTAATGACAGTGATGACAGTGTGCAGCTGTAACAGGATCTAGAAAAGTAGGGCATATGGGCTGAGAGATGGCAACCGAAGTTTAACACTGACAAATGCAAAGTACAGGCACTCCTCGACTTATGCATTTAATCGGGTTTTTTTCATGTACGCAAGTCCAACTTTGGTCTTGTAGACACAAAATACATGTACAGTATGATACAATACACTGAGATTATAACCCCCAACAAACTTCATCATGTACAGCATTTCACAATTTGTAACTGCATTAAATGAGGTTGAAGAAACATACAATGAATAATAATGTAGAGTACAGTATTTATTTAAAACTAATTTAATCAAAATACGATATGCAATATAATTTAATCTACAATCAAATCACTATGTTACGATGGACTCTCCAAAATAAAATACCATTCACTATACGATATGTAGTAAGTACTGGTCAGTGTGATCACATTTTCAAACTGAATTTTAATTGTATTAAATGGCTATTCTAATAAGCAAAAATAGGAGGAATATTATCCACAGGCTATAAAAGTAAAGATATAGAGCACAAATTTACACTTTACTTCCTCCAATTAACAAAATTAAATGATGCGTGAAAATCGGAAGAATATTTCCCACAGGTTAGCAAAACAAAAATAAAGTTCTGCTTACGTACATAGCTTAATAGTGTAACTAATTGATATTTCTGTTCACTGACTTTTTTTTTTTTTTTGGTCGAAAAATGTAAAACAGTAAGAAAATAATCAATAACAAAGAACACGGCACACACAAATTGCAACTAACACAATACGTGCGAGATATGGAGTAACAACTTTACAAAGCTCAAAAATAGGAATGAAGAGAAGATTCTGAAAATTTATTTGTTTTTTAAATGATTGAATATTTCAGTGAAGAGGAAGCACATTTCACCATAATAACATAAAATTCCGCATAATTTCAGCTATCAGTATCAACGCAAATGCAATAAGATAGAGTTTACTACCCATTTTTAATAGATTGCACTAACAGAAAAGCCCAATAAACTGGAAACTGCAAATTGTTTTTATTGTTTTATGGTAGTGACCTCTAGAAATCCGCTTTAGAAAAATATCATGAAGGCATTCAAAATTGATTCTTATAACCAAATATAACAACAGCTTTGTGCGTTGTACATATCTGAAAGTTGTACATAAGTCATTTGTACTCTGCATATGGGTAGAAGTAACCCCAGAAAAATGTAACAATTGTGCGGTACTACACTCAGGGTGGTAAAGAATGAAAAAGACCCAAGGGTAATTGTGCAGTCAGATGTGAAGTTTTCTGAGCAGTGCAGATAGACTTCCAAAGCAGATCATGAGGTATTATCATTGGTATACAGGAATTTTGCTAGTAGGGATAAGGAGGTGATTATCCCTTTGTATAAGGCAATGGTCAGACAGCAACCCTGGGTACTGCATACAGGTCTAGAGGCCTGATTTTCGGAAGGATGTAGAGTTGCTGGAACAAGTACAGAGAGGGGCAAGAAGATTGGTGAGGGGAAAAAAAGGATCCTCTTACCAAGAAAGGCTTAAGTTCTGCAAATTGCAGCATCTGGAGAGCAGGCACCTGTGAGGTGATCTGATTGGGGTGATCAATGCCGATGGTATTCTTCCTCTTGCTCAGATTACAAACCTGAAGGGGCACAAATTAAAATTGAGGAAAGATAGTTGTAGAATAGATGTGTGGAAATTTGCCTTTAGCCAGTGGGTAGTTGATTGCTGAAACAAACTTCCATCTGTCGTTGTGGAAATTTATTTAAGCTGTTGAGCTTAAATAAATTCAAAGTAGAACTGGACAAACTTTTGGAGTCAATGGAGAGGTGAATGGGAAATTTTTTTTTTTTTTGGCCAATGCTGTATAAGCTTGCTTTTTTGCATCGTATGCCACTGTTAATGCTAAGTTTTCTTATCCTCTTTCAGTTCACCACTTATTTTCTATAAATGCTGAACTGAAAGAGAATAAGAACTTGAGAGTAATTATATTCAAACATTTTTCAAAGCTTCTCAAATTACAAACAGAGATGGGTGTTTAATATTTGAGTATAAAATGAAGTGTTATATTATACTTTTCTGAGTTATAATGCAAAAATTAAACCAGCACCTGAATATACTTGGACATAATGGGATTTTACATTAAAGCATTCCTTAAACACCAAAGGAGTGATTAAAGGCATATTTTCCCCACAATATCATTTACGTCCTTAAAAATTTTGAGTAGCATAGTTTTCATTTTTATTGAAGAAGAAAAACAGATCTATTTACAAATCCTTTAAAAAAAAATTTTGTGAATATTTTAAACTCGTAATAATAAAGAGTTTGTTGATATCAGGTCTTACTAGTGAAGAAAAGAGCAGCAAAAATACTTACATTGAATATTAGCGATTATGCACATTCTCTTATACTCTAATCTTTGTTACTGCAGTTCGATGAAACATGATGCCATATTCACAGATATTTTCTCTCCTTTTCAGAGATTTTTTTATATGCTAAAACACAGGATGGAGAAAATATACAAGCAATTTTTTGGGAGTACGACATCACAAAAAATATAGCAGCAGGCAAAATAAATCCAAGTGAAAGAAATGGAATTGTTTTTATTCCCAGTGAACGTTTAGGGTACAATAGTATGCAGGACTTCATTAGAATTATGAAGTCCTCTGTGTTTACGTAAAACTGCAGCCATTATCAACCCACTGCAGGATGGAAGCCTCCTCAACAATTAATGTTGAGGGAAATGGACCATAATCTGCCACGCTGGTCCAGTGTGGGTTGGCAGATCGACTGTATTTAGTAGTCAGGGGCTTAAACCCCGGTCTACTCAAGGAGCGTGTACTATTGCACTCCCGCTCATGACCACTCAGCTAGGGAGGCCAACTCTGTGTTTATGTACAAGGTGGTTATAGTGATTAAGTCCTTTTCCACTTAAAAATTAAAAACTCAAACTATAGGTTATATATCAAAAAAAATTTTTTTTGTTCTTGCATTGTAATCTGTATATGGGGGATTTTTTTTTTTAAATAATAAAAGAAACTGTCCCAGATTTGACCACCGAAGGCCATGCAAAGTGAACATTCAGAAAAATAACACAAAAGTAAATTTTTATTGATGATCAAATCATTTTGGATTTGACCATGCACCTATTATCATTTTTTAATAAACAATCAAGAAGAGGCATTGCGTTCTCTACAGCTGTCTTAAAAATCTATAAGAGTTGAAGGAAAATCTCTGCAAACACAGTGTGTAGGTATCTCTACAACAAAAGTTTACTGGAATTAGGTCAAGTGATTTTACAAGCCAGAGATATGTAAAATGGTGACTGATAATTCATTTTTCCAAGAAGGTTTCTCATAGGAATTGTTTGACATTACTGTTGATAATGTTACACAATTCCTTCTTTTTCACTCACTTTACAGAGAGAGAGAGAGAGAGAGAGAGAGAGAGAGAGAGAGAGCTCTGGTTGTGAAAGAGAACATTCGGTGAATTTTTGGCTGCTGTAAAGGGATAAGTAGTTTCGATATTTCTATCATATTCTTCGTTATTTAACATACTACCTTGTGCTCTACAAAGATATTAAATAGGTTTAGTAGCACTCATTAGCTTCTTTTTTTGAATTTTAACTAGTGATTTTTTTTATTTTTTTATTTTTTATTTTTTTGATGTAAACCCCAAACACGAGAGGTATTAGAACCTATAGTACTTAGTACCGTGCTTGGGTTGGAGGTTGAGAAGACGAAAGAAGATATTTGTTGACATTGGACTTCTGTAGACTGTAATTTTCAGGAAATACGTATGAAGGAAGGTTGTTCCAGAAAATGGCAGTTGAATAAATAAACAAGGAAGATGAAAAGTTGGTTCTGTGAGTTTGGAGTTGGACAGTAAATGGATGTTGGCTGGTGGCAGCACGTGTTCAGACTGTTTTGAAAGAGAGTGGGAATTATAGAAGCCAATTCAGAAGAACAGTGCCCATAGAAGTATCTGTAGAAGAGGTATGCAGCAGAAACAGTACGTCTATGAGACAGTGAGTGGAGAGACGCTGTTAGAGATGAATCATTAATTAACATCACTGCCCTCTTCTGAATGGAATCGAGAAGCCTGAGAGAGGTTTTGGGGGCAATATTCCATGGCAGGGCGGATTTGCGATTTATACAGAGTGAGCAGCTGTTTGGAAGAAAAGTAAAGGTGAGAGCGAAAGAGAAAACCAAGTTTTTTAGATGCAGAGAAAGCAATATTTGTAATGTGCTTGTGCCAAGAGAGATTAGAAGTCAGGGTAATCCCCAAAAGAGATATATCATTTTGCCTAGAAATCAGAGTGTCACTAAAGATAAGCATAGGAGCAGAAGAATCCTTTTTGCGAGATATAAGACAAGACTGAGTTTTAGAAGAGTTGAAATCAACTAAGTTGTCTTTGACCCACTGGAGAATTACCCGAAGATCAGCATTTAAGGAATTGGTAACAGATTTTCAAGAAGTTGAAAATCTGTTACCAGGTTTTCTGGTAGGTTTCTCAAAAGGTTTCTCAAAATGGAAAGTGGAATGCAATGTGCTATCATCGGCAAAACTATGGATAGGATTTCCAGTCAATGAAAGAAGGTCATTAATATACAAGAGGAAAAGAGTGGGGGAAAGAACTGAACCTTGGGGGACACTGGCATTAGTGGAGAAGTTAGAAGACAGAGAGCCATCTACCATCACCTTCAGTGAGCGATCAGAGAGAAAACTGGATAACCAATTACTAAAAAAGTTGGCAAACCATAAGATGGAAGCTTGTTTAGAAGGCCTTTATGCCAAACACGATCGAAGTTATGACTAACCGGTGTTGATGCCAATATTGTTGAACTAGCTGCCATGTTGTAGTCAATAAGAAATAGCATAACGTATATATCTCGAACTGATAGTGTAAGGTATAACTTAAAACTAGATAGCATAATACGTTTTTTTTTTTTTTTTTTTTTTTTTGGTAGTTGTTGGCGCATAGGCTTCTGTGGCCATAATGCACCTCCCAAGGTTTTTGCAGTACACTGATCCAAGCCCGAGGTGGGAATTGAACCCACGACCTTTGGGTTGCCAGGCAGGCACTTTACCCACCCGGCTAGCCCGGTTGGCAGCGTAATACGTAGCACTGTATTAGGAATCTGTAAGCTTACTATAGTATTATCAATTAATCAAAAATATTTATTAATCTTATTAAATTTCATTGTTAATTAAATTATATTTGGCGCCCCCGTAGCCAGGTGGGAAGAAGCAGCAGTGCGTAACGCACGCTTCTTGATTAGACCGGGGTTCGATCCCGTCACCACCAAATACGGGGATGCGGAAAGATCAGGGAATGATCACTGCATATTCCCGGAGCAATATGGCCTTAGTTGCTAATGCTCCTAAAAACCAAATAACAAACAACAACAAATTATATTTAAACAGAAATCATGACCCAGACTAGAGCTGCAAAGTAATGTTCACAGACCAGTGAGAGTGCTATGGCTCGGGGGAGAAACGAAGGGGGCGATTCTCCAATGCATCACAGTCTCAAAAAATGTGCGAAATGTGAAATGTTTGCGAACTTTCTAAAACAGGACATGATCTAGTCAAGGAGGTCTTTCAGTGTGCTAGACGCCTAGAGTGTCAAGAAATTAGGCACCAACTCAGCATTCTGATAGGTGTCTATGAGAGCGTGAGAAATTAAAATGAGGGGCCCATCAAGCTCTCAGCTGCCCAACTCAATGGCAGAGCTCACTCCTGTGCATCAGGCAACTCAGAGGCAATCTCCAAGGCAGAATGCACTGGTCCCACAGGAACTAGTTATTGTTGGTGACTATTGTCAGGGAGATGGGGAATATACTATGCAAGAAGGATAGGTGGAACAGAACCAGGGTGTCTGCCAGGGGCAAAAGTTGATGACGTAGAGCAGATATCTTTTAATGGCACAAGAGGTGATATTGTTGTACACATTGGAACTAATGATATTAACAGTAAGGAATCTGCAGATTTACTCAAAAAGTACAGGTCAATGTTGAAAAAAGTCACGAGTGATGGTTGAATGTGAAAGTGTCTGCAATTCTGCCCAGACATGACAGGAGGGAGTATATGAGAGCCTTGTCAATCAATTCGGTCCTGGAGAGTTTGTGCAAGGCTCATTGGGTAGAATTTTTTTCAGCATGGTCTGTGCTTGACAGTAGAGACTACTTCTACAGGGAAGGGGCAAAATTAAATAGAAAGGGAGCAAGAATATTTGCTGATGCTATTGAGGCAGTGCTAGGTGGGTCGGAAAACTGTTAGCTTTGGGGGTGGATACACAGACTAAAAAGGTTAACAGTGGCCGCAGGCAGAGGTAAAAATGATTCTTGCACTGCTTCTATTAGAATGAGCATCAGCCTGGAAAGCAAGGTGCTGGAGATTTCCAGGACTGCTGGGTGTCATACTGGAACAAGTAAATATATGGGCTGTTAGAGTAACTAAGAGTAGAACGCAGGTGCATGTACACCAATGCTAGGAGTATAGTTAATAAATGTCTAGTTTGAAGTGTTGGTCAAGATATCAGAGACATGGTGTCACACAGATATAAGCAGTGCAGAATTGGATTGGGGAGTACAATGTGTGCAGAAAGGATACACAGGGCAGGAAGGGAGAGGGGTTATGCTGTTAGTTAACAAACACATAAAATCTAAGGAAGTGCATCCAATTGACGTTGGTGGACAATGCAATGTTGAGTCAGTATGGTGTGACATAAGCACTGGGAAAGGGATAATGAGTAGGTGTGTGGTATCGGCCTAATGAATCTGATGAGTATAATGAGCAATTAAGCAGAGAAATAGAGTGGGCCAGTAAATCAGAATGTCTTGTAATGGGGGATTAGCACACTAGCAAGACTTTTGTGGATTTATTGGATGAATGTTTTCTACAGCAACATGTTCGAGAGGCAACCATAGGGAGTAATACTCTCGATCTGATAATCAGCAGTGATTATTCACGCATTAAGAATTTGCAGATAAAGGAAACTAACAGATCTGTAATTACTCATTTAATTAATAATGATGTTTAATTACAGTACTTGTTTAATGTGAATCAGATAATAATAAAACTCTTTCTTAATTTTTTTTTTTTTTCTGAGGTTAGCATTAGTTTGTAAAGGTAGGTGTAGTTCAGTACTCTGTTGCTGTATTAATTATTAATCAAATTTGCTTTTTGTGCAGATTTTAAACTCCTACTCCATTGCAACTTCTAAAACTAGAATTTGTATTTAATATAAAAGTGATGAATATTCATTTGGCTTAAGTAAATAGATAAAATTAAAATTACTTTATTATTATTATTTATTTATAATATGTAAACTTCACACAATAGGACTACTTAATAATTGATAACATTTCTGAATTCCATGTTATAAGAATCCTGTTATAAGACCTAATCAAGAAAGAATGATGATTTGTATTTTCTTAATTAGGCCTGGTATCAGGATTCAGACCACCCATTGTTAAGCAGTTCTATTATGTGGGAGTTTACTTATTGTAAATCATAACACTTCGTGCACATTAAAATTCAGTTGATAACAATTCATGCCATTTAATTAGTGTTATTCACATTTCATATTAATTTATTATGAGCAACCGTCCTTCTTTCAATGTATTAAATAAATAAACTTAATAATTTATAGTGGTTTTGTTCTTTTTATTTTGAGAAATTAATACTGTAGAGAGTTAATACTATTAACTCTCTATAGTATTACTGATATTATGGCCAGAATTATTAATGCATAGTTGACAACAAACACTCAGATTTATAACTTGAAGGCCTTGTCCTTTTTATTTCTGTTCTAGATAGAATGGCGAGGTTCAGTGCTGCTTTGATATTTCAGAAAAACGAACAAACAGAATCCAAAATAGAAAACTTTTTATTATTATCATTATTCCCTGAATACAGCTTCTTAACAAACTTTGGTGCAGATTTAATAAGGACTGTTTTGTGGAATTTTAAAGCAAAAGTACCACAAAAATTTGTTCTAGTTTTATTGAACTTATACTTATTTTACATTTTGATGTGTTTTATCACTTTCCCTCTCTCTAGATAAGGCTACTGAAAAGAAATCTGTGCAGTTTAGTGAAGAAGTTAAAGTGAAGACTGTTGAAATTGAAGAAGATGTGGAAATTGATGAGGTAATTTTCTTTTGACCTTATCGTAAATCATCACATGCATCAAGGATATAATTTTTGGTACTACTTCTAGTAGATAGTTTATCATTTGCAGTATATTCACTTTAAACTTCGTTATTTTTATTGATTTTTACCGTTCTCTTAGCACTCAAATTTACACTCATTACTGTTCTGAATATGTAGAAGTTGATAGGTTAAATAAATTTAAGGAGGAACTGGACAGGCATTTGGAGGGAATGGTGCGTTTTTTTTTTTTGGCTGATGCTGCATAAGCTCATACACTTGCTTTCTTGCATCACATGCCACTACTACTATCCAGTCCAGCTGATTGCAATTTTTTTGTGAGACTAAAATGCAATCTATAGAAATCCAAGTTGATATATCAACAGATATCTTCTGTCTTCTCAGTCTTCATCCCGTGCATAGTACTAAGTGCTATAAGTGTTTATACTTTTTTGTGCTTGGGTTTTTATTTAAAAAAAAAAAAATGACCAATTATTTTAGCAGTTTTTAGAAATTTACAAAAAAATATAAATAAAAAAGTTAGACATGAAATATGAGATTATTTCATGTTAATATCTCGTTATAGATATATGGTTACTGAAGAGACAGAAGTTATCTAACCTTGAAGATCAACCCCTCCCCACACATCTCCTACATGTGGAGGGCTGGATGGGTCCTCTTAATAGGGAGCCAGCTGTATGGATGCTGAACAAATGAGGATGGGCCATCACTAAAGGAAAAATCTGACTGGTCTGGATAACCTAACCTATAAGCTGAAAACGTACGAAGTAGGAAAAAGCAGTTGAGAATCATACTGGCTGACATTTGTCTGGATCAACAAGAGGTCCCCACTGTGCTTATCGGGGAACAAAAATACAGCACTAAATATTCTGTTGGAATAATCATCAGGAAGCTTAAATGGCAAGAAGCAGAATTATCACAAGAACTAGGTCATTATGATATCAGAATAGCAGGTATAACAGAAACCAAGAGGTTGAATGCAGGAGAGTGGCAATTAAAAAATAATTAATTTATTCTGGAAGTAAGATACAGTGTAAGGAAGATGTAGAAATAGCTTTTAGACCAAGTTTGGAAGAAAGTTTAATTGACTGCATAAAATTGTCGAGTAAAGTTATGTGAGCAAAATTTAAGATTGGTTGATGCAATTTGTCTGTGTTGATGGAAGAAGTTTTGGTTATAGGATTTAAATAGCAGTTTAAACAGCTAGAATTAAGATTACCTCTATGGAAATATTTCAAAAAAAGTAGTAGAGAAAAGTAAACCTGACAATATTAGTGGAAGGTTACAAGAATTTTGTATAAGCCATGCACACATAATTACAAACACAGTATGTATTTCATATCAAGTTAGCCACATAGCGGGAGCATAACAGAAACAAGAAAAGCATAATTGAGTATATCATTATAGAAAAGGATCTTAAACAACTAGTTGGAGATACAGAGGCAGATGATTTGTGATTCGATTGACTGTCTTGCATTGAGCAAATTAAAAGTGGCAATTAGGTCCAAAAATAAGAAATACAAATGGCATAATTTCTCATGTTAACATATAAATGAATAATTTCTCATGTTAACATATAAATGGATAATTTCTTATGTTAACATATAAATGGAATTGAAAGAAGTAGCACCATGGAATAAATCGCAGTTAGATTTCCTTTATTATGTGTTTACAACATTTGTGATAAAATGTATCTGAACTCTGTATAGCATATTTTTACAGATATGTTTATGCATTTGATTTTTGTAATAATGATATGAATTTAACATGTTTAACTTTTTTGTGTATGTAAGTAGTAGCATTAATGACTAAAGTAGAGATGTGTACCCTTATTGTTAGTGGTTATTTGATAGTTTGTTCCATATTGTAGTTGTATTTGTGTTAAAGAAGGTTAGGCTAATTTAAATATGTAGTTTTTTTTTAAGCAGATTTGTTTTTGAAAGATTAGGCTACTTTGGATTTGTTAAATGATGTGCTTTTGTTATGGTAGTTAATTCATATAAGATGATATGCTGCACTGTAGTCATCTTCAGCCAGGTTGTGAAACATTAAGATTTTGGATTAGCTATACTGTGTAATTGAATGGGGGAAAAAAAAAAAATAAATAAATAAATAACCATGCAAAGAACATAAGTGCAGTCTATTGCATTTCACAGTAGCAGCAACTTATCTGTTGCAGCCCATTAGTTAGTTATGGTTAATTTGGAATAAAAAGTCTGGAAAGAGTGGGGGGGGAAAAAGGCTGGGAGATGCTATTTTTGAACATTGCAGGAATGCAGTTCCGGTTGATTCTGGCTTAAGCCAGATCTCTATTAAAAGTCTTCTTTTTTTCTATTTCCAAAAGTTTGCAGGTATCCATATTATAAATGAGGAAATAAGAAAAGTATCTAGTCAGAGGTGAGTAAAGCAAGCTTAAGGTAGAAAGAAGGTATATTAACAAAATAAATTTTCGGGACAGAAATAAATAGTAATAGGTCTAGGGGCAGAGATGTAGTACAGATGTAACCCGTTATAACGAAGATGCTCAGGATCCAAAGAATTGCATCACAATATATAAGCTGGATTGTGTTAGAAAATTTTAGCCGTTTTTCGGCATTCAAACTTCATATGTACTATCAATTTTGCTCATCTCTTTTTTTTTTGTGTGTGCACGATAATTGCAGTAATATGTCTAAGAAAAATCACACAAAGAATAATAATGGAAATAATGCACAATTGCATTGTTTCAATCTTTTATCGATGCACTGTACAATAAAGTATTTAAAAAACCAATATTCATGATGTTAAATATACATAAACACGATAAATATTCACCTCTTGTCACAAAACCAAATCAATACTCACCAAAACTGCTTTTCCATGTGGTTGTATTGACTGTTACATTTGTGTTTTGAAATTAACAAACGGTCAAATTCAGAAGAAAAAGAAAAACAATGCACTCCATTACATGCCGGTAATAGATCGTTACCTTCATGAAACAACAAAAATGCAAATGACTTTTATTATTTTACTTGCACCCAGTGAACTTTTTAAAAAAATATGTATATGTTCAAACACTTTGCAGTAAAGTTATGAGTTGTTTATTATTGTTCTTACGAAAATCAAAGGATAATGCGGATCATGGATTCACATTAAACTGAAAATATCGCCACAAGGAATCCAAAATGTTGATCTTCAGTGACTGAAAACACATTTCAGCTGCTGAAAAATGGAAGCCGTTCTTGCATTGCGTTCTAATGAATTGCGTTTTAACACATTTCAGCTGTATGTCATGTAAGCAAGAAAGCATTAACGGTAAGAGGGGCTTACTGATCTCATAAGAAATAGGTTAGTATGGAGGGAAATAATGAATATAAGACTGATTTATACTTACTTGGTGACTTGATATAAGAATTGGATGATGACATTAAAATTTAAAAAATTAGAAATTTGCAAATAATACACAAGTTTAAACTTATTCTAAAAGGTAAATTTAAATTTTTCCAAGGGCTGATTATAGCAGTTACATATGGAAAAAAAAAAATTAAGTATAGTAGCATTATTCAGGTACTCTGTTTAGGTAAAGCCTTTATAAATAGTATAAGTTATTTGTTAAAATTAAAGTGCCATTCAGTTGGAACATAATGTTTGCATTATTTCATTAGGAAAAGATTAATCACGTACTTCACATATTACATGAGGCTGATCCAACAGGAGAAAGGGCTGATGCAGAAGAACTTGCTGTTCTTGAAGGTTAGTTGTGTGTGTGTGTGTGTGTGACTGAAGTGGGGGGGGGGAAGAGAGAGAGAGGTGTGTCAATAAAGCCCCTGGACTGGCACAAAAAAAGAACAAAAAGTGAGTGAACTCAAAAATGGTTTTATTTTTATTCACTTTCTGATTGAATGCAGTTATTACACTTTTCTAGAAGTTTCGGAAAAGATTCAGTGAAGGCATCCAAAGAAGAACTGAACATAATTCCTTATCTCCTCGACACCCTGAAATCTTTTTTTTTTCTTGAGGGCAGTTTCCACCTTTGAAAAGAGGAAGAAGTCTGCTGGTATTATACTGGGAGAGTAGGGTGGATGATTTATCTGTAAAATGTCATGTTTTATCAGAAATGTCTTCACAACAGGTGTGGAATGAGTGGGGGCATTGTCATGCAATAAGAACCAGCTGTCTTTCTCTCCCAGAATTGCCTCACCCTGAAATGCACTTCAGTAGTCTTTTAAGCACCTGTGCATAGAGTACAGAATTGACTCACTCTTTCAGGGGTACAAATTCCTTGTGAATCACACCCTGTTTGTTAAAAAACATGATTAGCATTGTCTTGATCCTTGACTTCTGTAAATGAAACATTTTGGGTCTTGATAATGATTTTGAACTCCACTGCATGCTCTGATGCTTCATCTCTGGGTTGTACTGAAACAGCCAACATTCATCTCCATTGACAATACAGTCTAGGAAATTAGGACTGGCTTGACAAGTCTTTGCATGATGACATTTTTTGTTACTTTGGCTCATCCGTGAGGCCATGTGACACAAATTTTGTACACACTTTTCTTTTCCCTAAATCTTCATGCAGATTTTGATGAATCATCTCCTTATTCATACCCAATTCATTAGCCATCATTCTGAGGGTAAAACAATGATATATTGCCACAATATCCTGAACTTTTGAAACTTCTGTCCTCGTATTGAGAGGTTGCTTGTACTCACTTCTTGGTCAATGTGAATATCCTCATGTCTGTCTTTGATCCACTTAGACCATTCAAATGCTGGTACAACTTAACATTTCATCACTATAACCAGATTTTAATATTTCATACATTTCTGTTGCAGATTTTCCCAGTTTGAATTAAAATTTGATATTCTCTCATTGCTCCATTTTGCAATGGAGCAATGAGAGAATATTAATGAAACTGGTTGTTACTTGCCCTGTCAGCCTACTGGACAATTTATGTACCATTTATTTTCGAACTCATCGAATGTGGCCACAATAGCATCAGTCCAGGAACTTTATTTCTACACCTTATATATATATATATATATATATATATATATATATATATATATATATATATATATATATATATATATATATTTTTTTTTTTTTTTTACTTTTATTTTACTTATTATTAATATATAAAAAGGCAGAACTAATCATAGCAACCCGTGGCCAGTCTAGTATATAGTAATTTATAAAAAAAGTTGCAATATCTAATTGAAACTTTCAAAATGTATAAAATGTATAAATAAAACTATTGTAAACACCTTTATGTTATGTACCATTACATATATCATATATATATTATAATCTCCTCTGAATGATATCAGCAGATTCAGAGGAACAATTATTACTTTAACCCCAGGGGCTCACATCTGGTGAGTATGGGCTTGGCAAACTCAGGGTCCTGAGCTGGATATCATCATTCTTCTTTCTTGAAAATTCCTTCCAAGAGAAGTAGAAAATTCCTTTCTACTTCTCTCTCTCTCTCTCTCTCTCTCTCTCTCTCTGGGTAACTTGAATTTTTTTTTTTGGCTGGTGTAGCATAAGCCTTAGGCTTTCTTGCACCATACAGCTGCTAATAATAATAATAAACCAATATGATTTATGTGGTGTATGCCAGCTACAGTTTTTAGTAAATCTGGCTGTTTTCTGTTAACAATAAGAAGATTAATATTGTTAGTCTTGAAATAACCTAACATCATTAACAAGCCAGAATGAAATTGAGGATGCAAGTGGATAATTATTAAAATGATATAGATGTACTGAATAATAGACTAAATACATAGAAGATATATGTAGGAGACATGGGGGGGGAGGAAAACATTGAAATTGTGGATTAATAGTATCAGTAGTGGCAAATGGTGGAAGGAGTGTATCATCCAAAAAAAAAAAAAATCCATACAATCTAATAATTTATTTAAACTATCTTAAAAATATTTAAACTATCCACCCACTTCTGCATCACAATGGAAGTTTGTTAAAGCAATTAGTTACCTGTCTGACCAAAAGCAAATATTTGCACAGCGAATTTGCAGCCATGATTTTTCAGTTTAGTATTAGTACCACAGCAACGGCAAAAAAAAAAAAAAAAAAAAAAAAAAGAGTTCCCATTTCGTCTATCCATTCACTCCAAATGTTTGTCCAGTTCTTCCTTAAATCTATTTAAAGCTATCAAGTTCCACAATGACAGATGGAAGTTTGTTCCAGCAATCAGCTACCCGCTGGCTAAAGGTAAATTTCTGCGCATCTATTCTCCAACTGTCTTTCCTGAATTTTAATTTATGCCCACTCAGGTTTGTAATCTACACAAGAGGAAGAATACCATCAGCATTGAGCCTGCTGATGGTATTCTTGAGGGGAATGAAGAGGATCCCTTCATTCCCCTCACCAATCTTGTTGCCCTTCTCTGTACTCATTCCAGTAGCTCTACACCCTTCCTAAAATGAGGCCTGTATGCAGTACTCGAGATGTGGCCTGACCATTGTTTTATACAAAGGGATAATCTCCTCCATATCCCAGCTAGCAAAGTTTCTGTATATCATTGACAAGAGCTGCTCTGCTCTGAAAACTTCGTATCTGTCTGCACAATTACCCCCGGGTCTTTCTCATTTTCCACTACCCTGTGTAGTACCGCACAGTTGGTACGTTACTCTAGGGTTACTGCTACCTATATGCAGTACAGGAACTCCCCTACTTATGTAATACTTGACTTGCAGATATTCGACTTTACGTAAGTTTTTGCTGGCCTGTGGAAACTTATTTTGTGTCTTGTAGGAATAAATGGAGGTATCGCGAAAATATCGTAATGTGAACCCAATAACACATTTGTTTTTTTTTTTGTAATTCATTCCAAGTCCTTGGAAGTTGAAAATTTTGCTATATTACTAAGCTATTTATCTCTCTAAAAGGTCATTTTTATAATGGAAATTGCACTAAATTTTCATCGTTATAATATGTTCCGTTATAAGAATCAATTTTGAATGCCTTTGTGATATTTTTCTAAAGCACATTTCTGGAGATCACGGCCATAAAACAATAAAAGCATTTGCATTTTCCGGTTTATTGGGCTTTAATATTAATACCACTGCTCCTCATGCATTTCCGATCAAACCAGAGAGCATGGATAACAATATCTCTCTTTGATGATTGGTTTAAATGCTGCTTCATTCCTGAGGTTGAAAAATATTGTAAAGACAACGACGTTTTTCCTTTCAAGATTTTGCTTCTATTAGATAATGCTCCTGGACATTCTATGCATCTAGATGATTTCAATTCGAACGTGAGAGTCATATTTCTACCGCCAATCATGACTTCACCCATCCAACCTATGGATCAGGGTGTTATTTCAAATTTAAAATCATACTATTTACATACATTTGCTCAGGCATTGTCTGCAGTAGACGATGAGAAAAATTTTATGTTGAGACTTTTGGAAACCTTACAGTATTTACCACGCCATCTTAAAACATTAATAAGGTCTGGGCGGAAATTACTAAAAGTTGTTGAAATGGCAAATGGAAGAAAATATGCCCACGGCACGTAAAAGGCTTCGAAGGCTTTGATAAAAAAGTATGCCGTGCTATGCCGTGAGGAATCATATTGAGAGGTTACAGATAAGATTGTAAAGGTTGCAGAGCTACTTCAGTTGGAGGTTGATGCCAAAGACGTGGAGGAGTTAATGGTTTGTTTGTTTGTTATTTGGTTTTTAGGAGCATTAGCAACTAAGGCCATATTGCTCTGGGGATATGCGGTGGTCATTCCCTGACCTTTCCGCATCCTCCGTATTTGGTGGTCACGGGCTTGAACCCCGGTCTAATCAAGAAGCATGTGCTACGCACTGCTGCTCCTGCCCACCTGGCTACGGAGGTGCCTGGAGTTAATGGAGGAAGAAGAGAAAGAATTATCTAACGAAGAACTTATTGACTTACAGGCAGTAATAGTGAAAGGAGAAAATGCTGAAGAAGCTCAAGATGAACCAGATGAGGAGCCAAAGCACTCCATCACCAGAGAGATGACAGTGGCATTTTTTGAAATTGCATCGACAATGGCGAGGTTTGAGAAGATGGATCCTGACAGCGGATGATTCTTAAAAGTTAGCAAAGGGGTGAATGATATGCTTGCTTGCTTGCTACAAAGAAAAGAAAAAGCCACCATCCAGTCATCCATTAATATGTTCTTTCATAAGGTTGAGCGGCCGACCCCTTCTAAATCTTCACAGCCCACAACCTCTGCAATGGTGTATTTATCAGCTGAAGACGTCGATTCTGGCAACGATGCTCAAGAGGTAAAACTTACTGACGTTATGCCTGTCTCCTCTCTTTTTTTTTTTTTTTTTTTTTTGTAATTTTTCAATTTTTTAAATTGCACGCTTTTGTAATTTTTCCTGTGCATGAGATAAAAAAATTGAATAAATGCAATAAATAATTCTATTCACATGTTCATTGAACATTTCTTTTTTGATTCAATCAATTCAGCGAGCACAGTTGCAAGTGCTGCACAAGCATGGGGGAAATTCTGACTTACGTAGCGTTCCACGGAATGCAACCCTTACGTAAGTCGGGGAGTTCTTGTACTTTGCATTTGTCAATGTTAAACTTCAGTTGCTACCTCTCAGCCCATCTGCCCAGCTTTTCTAGATCCTGTTGCAGCAGTGTACTGTTATTAACAACCCTGCCAACCTTTGTATCATCTGCATACTTGGACATTAAGCCTGATATACCTTCATCAATATTATTGATAAATATAGAAAACAATGGTCCCAATACCGAACCCTGTGGGACTCCATTAATAACATTAGTCCACAAAGAGCAGTGTCCATTGATTATCACTCTGTCTTCTCGCACTCAACCATCCCTTTGTCCATAGCAGCCACTTGCTCTTAATGCGGTACTGCTCCAATTTGTAGAACAGTCTTTTGTGTGTAACAGTATTAAAAGCTTTCATCCAAGTATATGATGTCAAAATTATTTTTTTGCAAGCAGTTCCTTTGACCATATCATAGTATCCAATAAAATTGATCAGGCAAGATTTCCTCTCAACACACCCATGCTGTCTGAACTATAAATACAGTCTTGTCTAGATTAAATGTACAGTTTATATTTATGTTCCCTTATGTCTGTTATTTTTGAAAGAATAGTGATGCTATCAATATTTAGTTTACTCAACAGGATTAAGGCCATTTTAGTGCCTTCTCCTGAAGCACTAATATAGATGCTTAGTTACTGGATCATGTTGCAGTATGCAGAACTGGTCTTTCTTGGTAAAAGTACTGTTTTATGCCCCCAACTAATCTTGCTACTCTCCTCTGCACAGCTATTCCAACAAATGTTCATCTTTCTAAAAGACCTTCAGACCTGTATATACTCAAGATGTAGACACCATTGCCATTATACAATGGGATGTTTACCTCTTGTCCCTGCTTGACAAAATTCTTGTATACAAGTAATCCTCATATAACACAGTAGTTAGGTTCTTATAAAACCTCGCGTGGTGCGAAACGATGTTATACAGGACTAAGAACCAGTACAAGATGGAGGGTGGGGTTACATTCCAAAAGCTAACAAAAATACACAATTTTTTATAACTATCGGAAACTTAATTTTTATTAAAAATAGTAATAACTGAACAAATGTCTTACAAACTGCGATACATACATGTCAGATAATGTAAATTCAGTGAATTTTCTTCGTCTTCATAGCTGCTAAGCACAATCAAACGAGAATATTTTCTCTGTTGCAGAATATCTTCACCTTTTGAACTTTCTTTTTAAAAAATCGTTATTCTGGGATTGTTTGCTTGATAGATCTTTGTAAATTGCATGATATGGTGCTACGCATTTTTAAAGCTCCCTTTTGAATTTTGCGTTCCTTTCAGTCAAACGATCTGCATTCAAAAAATAAGATTCTAATTGCTCAGCTAAGTTTATGCCTTCCCATATGCTTTTTAGTGTAAAATTTGGAACTTCAAAATTTTCATCTGTGCTATCATCCTCTGAACTGATTTGTTTTACTTCTGATGCCATTTCCACCAAATCTACTTTGCCAGCCATTTTTGAACATGTTCAGTAGTCATATCATCAAAACATTCTCCTCATACTGACTTAACAAGTTCTACTACCATACTGATTCTGTTTTCTGCTGGTTCGACCATATTTCCTGAATGAACTGACTCTGGCCATACATTTTGTCAACACATATTTAATGTTGACAGTTTTACTTCTTTGAGCAGTAAAGCTATGATTCCGATACTGTTCACAATTTTAAAAATGTTTCCATGCCTCCCTCACTTCAATAGATTCGGAATAAATTTTTTCCAAAGTCCATTGCAATAATTTTCTGATGTAATGAGTTTTAAATGTAGATATAATGCTTTGATCTAATGGTTGAATTAAAGAAGTTGAATTAGGTGGTAGGAACATTACTTCAACATTTTGGATGACTTAAATCTTTCGGATGGCCTGGCACGTTATCCAATAGTAATAAAACTCTGAAATCTAGATTTTTCTGCTTTAAATAGTTTTCCACAGCTGACACAAAACAATTTAGAAACCATTCTTTAAATAAATATGCAGTTACTCAAATTATGACTTGCTGTATTTCCCCATGTATAAGACACACCTTTTTTTGAAAAATTTGGGGTCTAAAAACTGGGTGCGTCTTATACAGTGGTTGTAGATTTTTTTTTTACTTGCATTTCCTGCTTTTTCGCGCTTGTTGTCTTTGCGCTCATTGTTTCGCACTTGTTACTGGTATATTAGGTTACGTTTTGCCACATTCTGCCCAGACATGGCTCAGAAAAGATTTTTGTACAGTGCTGAATTCAAGTTATGAGGAGTTGTATGAATTTTATGATGAATAAAACTTGAGTTCAATAACTTTATGTAATACATTTTTTTTCAAATTTCGGGCCCCAAAATTAAGGTGCATCTTATACATGGGGAAATACAGTAAGTTCCTTAGGCATAATTTAGGGCTGGAATTTAATTCGCAACAAAGAAATGATTCCAATACGGTTCTTAAGAACAAAGTTTTTAGTAATACACACCCGGAAAATTTTATAAACAATCGAATAAAAACCAAAATACCCTTACCTTAAAAGTCGCAAACTGCACGCTTCAAAGTCAATTTTTTATGGTCTCAAAGAAGCACAAAACCTAACACTGGGATTTCCCAACAAAATGAAATATGGGAATTTCCCAATTTTTTTTTTTTGCATAGCCGCTAGCAAGCCAACAGCGGGGATTCACAAGAAAGAATGGAAATGTTTAAAAATTACATCCAACATAATAGCAAGGTTTCCACAAATGCCTAAAAATACTGTGTTATGCGAGGTTTGCTGCAATTCTGTTACCATGTTAGAACAAAACCGTGTTATGCAAGTACCATGTTGTGCGAGGATTGCTGCAATTTATCAATTGTGTTAGAGCAAAACTGTGTTGTAGAAGTACCATGTTATACGGTGGTTGCCTGTATTATTAACAGAACCTCATGAGCTGTCCTAGCAGCCTATCTGCACTGCTCAGACAATTTCATGTCGGACTGTATAATTATCCATGTCTTTTTCATTCTCCATTACCTTTAATGTAGTACCACCCATTTAGTTTTATTTTGGGATTACTGCTTCTGAAATGAAGTACTTTGAATTTATTAATGTTAAACCAAATTTCCATTTCTGAGTCCACTGCTTAATTTCCCTAAGGTCTTGTTGCAGTATCATACCCTGATTACTGTCATTAACCACCCTGCCAATCTACGCATCGTCTGCAAACTTAGACATTAAGCCTGATATGAAACAATTGGGCCCAGCACTGACTGAACTCTAGGTCATCCCACCAATAACATTAGTCCAAGAAGAGATGTGGCCATTGATAACCACTCTGTCTTCTCCCACTGGACCCTCTCTTTATCCATAGCAAAAACTTCACCAAAATCTAAGTATATGATATCAAAATTATTTTTTGCATCTAGCTTTGTTACTGAGTCATAGTAGCTAATCAGATTGGTCAGACAGGATCTCCCCTTATTAAATCCATGCTGTGATTTCTATATAAATACACTTATCTCAAGATAATCCAGCATTACTTCTTTAATCAGTGACTTTATTATTTTCATTGGAATAGAATTTAAGCTTATAGCTCTTAATTACTCACTTTGCCCTTTGATTCCTCCCTTTTGAACAGGAAGAGAAGAGAAGTTATTTTAAAGAGGAATTATATTAGTTCTGTCACTTTTGCTACTTCTCAGTGTGTTGTAACTATAGAATGATTTGTTAATTTAACTTATGTAGTGATGAGGTACGTACCAAATTAGATTACTGTGTTTAAAAAGGAGTCCACAATACATTCTTAACTCTTGTTTTTATATAGTATTTTCACTATTCACTGCTTTTATTGTTATAGTTAAAATTTTAGCAGTTTGGGAAAGCTTTTATAAGTTCTGTTTGTTCCACTGGAAAAACATATTCTAACTGATTATTTTAATAAATGAGAAAATGTTCATCCTTATATACAACCAAAAACTACTGGGAATAGTTCAAAGGAAGCAATATGTGTGGAAGGATTTTTGATCCTAATTACCATCAAAAACTCCAACGGGGATTTTGATTTTTCGAAATGTGAGCTGTGTTTTTTATTAGCAGACAGGAAATGGTTTCTGAGCACCATTTAAATAATTACCGATGATTGTGCTAAGGCCTTTGGATGCAGCATTTGGCATATGAAACTTGGGGAATACAGAACCTAGTTATGTGATGCAGTGTTGTAAAATTTCTTTGATAGGAAATCTTGGTGTGTCCATTGAATTTACAGAATGTTTCATTTTGGAGTTGGAATAATAGAACCAAATCTTGTCCCTTTTTATAATCCTGTCTATTATGCTCAACTGTTATGATCCCACCTGCTAAAAGATATTGTATAGTATGTTGTTGCCATATGATGTATTTTAACACAGAAGATCACAATTAGACAGTTACAATGACTAACTTTTGTGAGGTGCAATTTTTTTCTAATGTTTTCCACCCCCGGTTCAATATTAATTTTTGATGAATTTATTAATTCTTATCTTTTGCACCTTCCTCATTTTAAAATTCATAACATAGTTTATAAGTTGGGATCAATTTAAAATCACAGCCTTTGCACCAGGTGCTGTCAGAAGCTTCATTACTGCCTGCTGTTTTTCTTTTTTTGTATGATTGCATTAGTATAAAAAAAAAACTAAATCAATATAGGTGAACAAAATTCTGTGCATATGTCCCAAAGAGGTTGTGAAATTTATTTGCTTTTTTTGTGATCCAATTACAATCAATGGAAAGTAAATTTGGTTTCAATAGTTATGAACTTATTTAAATTTTTTGCATGAAAACTAAGATTCTTGATATTAATATGCTTTTCAGAATGGAATATTAACATCTAAAGTACTTTGTCTCTTGATAGAACATTGCATGGCAATGGGACCTTTAATTGATCAAGAATTGGAAAAGATTGATCGGAGGCATGCAGCATTAACATCCCTTAGTCATCAACTTGTAGATGCTCTAGGTATGTACCATGGACTTATGAAAGATTACATACCACCAAGCTATGGTCCCTATGCTCTTCCTGATATGAGCCATCCTTTTCCACAGCCTCCATCTCATCAGGTAAAAAAAAATTAAATTTAAAAAGAATCTGTAATGAAATTTTAACTTTTTTCTACTGTTGACTTTGAATTAATTTTATTTTCCTGTTGATGTTTCTGTCTAATTCAGTTTCCTCTCCATTTATTATAGCATCTAATATTAATATCTGTGAATTGTGTCACTTTAATCTTGTACTACAGGAACATCCAAGCTCATAGTAGTGGCAAAAGAATGTGTTGAATCAACCTTAAAAAAAAAAAAAAAAAATGTTTGCCCATCCCTTCTAATAATTTTGTTCCAACAATCAATTACTCTCTAGCTGAAAACCAAAAAAACTAAATTACCAAATTTAAGAAACTAATTTAAAATTATTTTTTTTTTACTTTTATTTTATATATTTTTAATTTCAGTCTTGCAGTGTATATCCAGATTTTGGAAGATGTACAAAATTCTATAACATTTAAGTGTGTGCGTGTGTGTGTGTGCGCGTGTACTACTTAATTTGATTTGTCTGGAAAATTTTGCCACAAACTGGGGAAGAAAAGAAAATTAAATATTTGTGCCATCTTTGCTGCCCTGTTCAAGATGGTCATGGTAGAATCTGACACTGAATGCATAGAGAACACATTTAATTCCAATATAATTTAGATGTATACTGAGTGACCACTAGATATGTTCAAATGTATCCCCAATTCACAAAGGGGAATTGAAGGGTGACACGAGTAATTACAGACCAGTTAAACTTCTGTTCTGGGTAAAATAATGGAGTCACTGGTTAAAGATGCATTGCAGGATCATCTAGACAAGACTGCAGCAGTAATTCAGACATAGCATGGGTCTGTTAAAGGAAAGTCTTGTCTGACAAATTTGATTGGATAATATGATGTGGTTACAAAGAAACTGGATGCAAAAAATAATTTTTATATCATATACTTGGATTTCAGGAAAACTTTTGACACTTGTGCATGGAAGACTACTGTACAAATTGGAGTAGAATGATATTAAGGGTAGTTTGCTACAATGTATAAAAGGGTGGTTGGGTGGGAAAAGACAGTGTGGTAATCAGTGGACATGCTCTTCGTGGACTAATGTTATTAGCGGAGTCCCACAGGTGCTTGGCCCACTGTTGTTTTGTATATTTATCAATGATATTGATGAAGGTATGTCAGGCTTAATGTCGAAGTTTGCAGATGATACAAAGGTTGGCAGGGTTGTTAATGGCAGTGTGCTACTGCAACAGGATCTAGAAAAGTTAGGTAGATGGGCTGAGAAGCGGCAACTGAAGTTTAATATTGACAAATGCAAAGAACTGCATATGGGTAGCAGTAACCCAAGAGAAACATAGAAACTGTGTGGTACTACACTCAGGGAGGTGGAGAATGAAAAATACCTGGGGGTAGTAGTGCAGTTAGATATGAAGTTCTCTGAGCAGTGCAGACGGGCTGCCAGAGCAAGTCATGGAGTTTTGTCAATGATCTATAAGAATTTTGCTAGCAGAGACAAGGAGGTGATTATCCCTTTGTATAAGGCAATAGTCAGGCCATATGTTGAGTACTGTGTACAGGTCTGGAAGCCCCATTTTAGGAAGGATGTAGAGTTGCTTGAGCATGTACAGAGAAGGGCAATAAGATTGGTGAGGGAAACAAAGGGATCCTCTTCCTGAGAAAGCATTAGTATTAGTTGAGGTACGTGATGCAAGAAAGCAAGCTTATGCAACATCAGCCAAAAAAAAAAAAACTTCCCATTTCACCCATCTGGTCACTCCAAATGTTTGTCTAGTTCAGCTGTAAATTTATTTAAGCTATCAACTTCCACAACAACAGATGGAAGTGTGTTCCAGTAATCAACTACTCGCTAGCTAAAGGGCCCCAGGTGCCAAGCAATTCCAAGTGAGCTCTGTACTGCGTGTGCAAAGCAAATATTTTTTTTGGTTTAAATACAGTTTTTACATTATTTAGTTGTATTACATAACTTCTTGCACTAAGAACTAGGTAGAGTTCCAGAAAGGAAACTCGCCTTTCTGTTTCTTTAATAGTACTAACCAACCTAATACAGCCGCTTGGTTACCCTGTGGCACTGCTCCTGCCTCCCCGTGGTGGGGCCAGTAACCTGGAACAAAAAGTTATCTTTTCAGGGCGAAAAGGAGCAAAATGACTTTCCCCACAGGACTTAAGGATCCTAACATGGCTACTCGTGAGATAGATGACTAACTCATGCAGTGCCAAAAGACAAAAAACTGACACTATTAAGAGAAGAGCTCCAATGCATCTTGTATTTCACTCTACTCAAGAACAGTCTCTAGTAGTCTCTTGCCTTTTAAAATACAGAAACACCTAGATAATCTAATAGGATCACCAAAAATAACCAGGCATCTTAGATCTGGCGACCTGCTTGTTGAGGTCTCAGACGAACAGCAATCACAGCGGCTCCAAAAACTGACATCCTTTGGAGGATTATCCATCACTGTTTCCTCTCATGCTACTCTAAACACCTCCAGGGGTGTGATAGCTGAGTGGGACCTCATAAATCTCTCAGAAGAAGAGTTGAAAAATGAATTGCAAGACCAAGGAATTGTGCATGTAGAGCGCATATATACCAAAAGAGACAATGCTCTAGTTCTGACTTGGAACATAATATTAACATTTGATAGCCCCAAGCGTTCATCAAAGCAGGGTATCTCAATTGTCAAATAAAACTATATGTTCCTAACCCAACATGCTGTTTTAAATGCCAAAAATTTGGGCATTCCCAAAACGTGTGCAGAGGATTAGCCACTTGTGCTAACTGTGGTTCATGCGAGCACATTCACTCGGACTGTAAAGCAGAGCAGCACAAATGCTCAAATTGTAATGGCCCACATACTTCCTACTCCAGAGATTGTCCCCTATGGAAAATGGAAAAAAACATTCAGTGGGTCAAAGCTGAACAAAACATCACGTACCAGTAAGCCAAAAAATCGGTACAGGCTCAATTTAACACCCAACCCACTTTCACTCAAGTGGTTCAAAAGTCAACTGCATTAACCAGTACTGTGCAAAGAGCATCAACAACTGGTACTCAAACAGAGGTAACATTTCCCCCAAATAATCAATGTCAGACTGGGCTCGGTCAATTTTGGAAGCTGTGCCCTTATCTAGTAAACCATCTAAGATAAACAAGGCTGTTAACACACCAATCACTGTTCTGCATACTAATAATAACCCAAATACTCAGAAAGTGACGATCCCACTAAAGCTGACTCAATAGAAATGGAAGAAAACACTAACCATGAAGAACCAGTTCTCGACCTCTTCCCAGAGGAAGAAATGGAGAAATGAAGACCGTACATCCCAAAAAGAAAATCTGCTCACCAGCCCCTCAGGCAGAAGCTGAGGACTGCACTACACCCAAATAATGCCAGTTTCCTTCAATGGAAATGTAGAGGATATTGCAGCAACCTTGATGACATTTGGGATCTTCTTCTCCAGTATAACCCAGTTGCCTTTTGCCTTCAAGAAACTAACTTAATTGCTTCTATTACTACCTTGCTTAAATATCATGTTATCTACAGAAAAGATAGTTTCTCATGTAAGCAATTTGGCTCACGGAGGGGTTGCACTTGTAGTCAGGTCCAATATCCCTTCCAGACCATTAATGCTATATACAAATTTAGAAAATGTAGCTGCTCGAATATCCTTTCGTTTTTCTCTTACCATTGTCTCCTTATATCTTCCCCCTAACCAAGACATCTCTTACAGTGATCTTTGAAATTCCAGCTCCCTCCTTCCTCTTGCATCATGGGAGATTTTAATGCACAATCTTTTATGGGGGTGATAATATACATGATAAATGAAGAAAAATATTAGAAAAGTTTCTAGATAAGCTAAATCTGACACTATTGAATACCAGATTTCCCATTTATTTTCACCTACCTTCTGGGTCAAGCTCAGCAGTTGACCTCTCCATTTGCTCACTAGCCCTTCTTCCACTGTTTGACTGGTCTGTTCATGACAGTCTATTGGGTTGTGACCACTACCCAGTAGTTTGTCATATAGAAGCAAATTTACCACCTTGCCGTAATCAGGCAGCCAAATGGAATTAGGCACATTATAGCCAAAGTAACTTATGTGCCATCAAACCCCCATATCAACAACAAAACCAAATGGAATTTTGCTAAAGCTGATTGGATAAAATGTAGGCAGCTATCAATCCTAGAAAAAACAGTTGTTCCAAATGTATCAATTAACACTGCAGTTACTTATATAACAAGCCAAATATTGCAGACCTCTGAAGCAACAATTCCAAGAGTGTCCATAAGTCATAAAATAAGACCAAAACTATGGTGGAACAATGAATGCAACCAAGCCAAAATGAGAGAAAAATAAAGCCTGGAATAAATTTTGCAAAAACCCTACTACTGCTAATCTAGTGCAGTTTAAGAAAGCCAGAGCCAATGCTTGGCGCATTCAGCGAGCAAACAAAAGAGAGTCGTGAAAACGTTTTGCTTCAACGATTATGAGGTCCATCGAAACGCAAACCATCTGGAAATATATTAATGAAATGTATAACAAATATCCTGCTTCTTATCTGTTGATACTGAATGTAAATGAGAATGACATTTCACTGCCTCAAGGCATAGCTAACCCTCTTGGAGAATCTCTTTCTCAAACCTCTGCAGTATCCTCATACTCACCAGACTTCCAGAAATTAAAGTTCCGTGCTGAAAAGCAGACCCTAAATTTTAACACTGACCACTACCACTCATACAACTGTCCCTTCAAAATAATTGAACTATGGCTTGCTGTTAACCATAGGTGGTAGATGATTTTCATCAACCGGTGAAATACCACCACTTTGCTTATTGGAGGCTTGAAGTGGTGAAACCCATGTTTAGTCTCTAGAGCAAAGTTTCCGGCATCCCCTTTCCCCCATACTTCTCCTTCAACCCATGCATGGTACTAAGTACTATAGGTTTTGATACCTTTCATGTTTGGGGTTTTCATAAAAAAAAAAAAAAAAAAAACAGCTCAAGATCTAGTGCTCCTGGACTTGATGGAATTCACTATTCCATGTTAAAAGAGCTGAGTTGAAGAGTCACTTCATGTCTTACTAACCAGATTTTTGCAGAAAATGCTTTCCCTGATACCTGGCAACACTCATATGTCATAGTGTTATTAAAACCTGGCAAGGACTCAATGAATCCACGTCACTATCAGCCTGTTGCCCTCGCCTGCTGTATGGGCAAAATAATGGAAAAAATGGTAAACTCTCATCTTATCTGGTTGCTGAGCAAATACAATGTGGATTTCATACACGTGAATCAACTTTAGACCTCTTGATACAAATGGAAAACCGGATTTACAATGCTTTCGTTAGGAAGGAACATTTGACTACAGTTTATTTAGACATTGAGAAAGTTTTTGACACAGCTTGGCGATACGGAATTCTCCATGATTTATATTCATTTGGCTTCAGGGGTAATATGCCAAAGTTTATACACAACTTTCTGAAGCAGCGGTCTTTCCAGGTCTGCATTCAATCCACCCTCTCTCATAACTTCATACAAGAAGAAGGTGTTCCACAGGGCTCAGTTTTAAGTGCCACACTATTCATTATAAAAATAAACTCAGTAACTAAGGTCATTCCAGCCACTGTATTTACTACTTTATATGCAGATGATTTTAGTATATCTTGTCACTCCCAAAACATGAGAATGATTGAGAGACAACTTCAAGGTGCTCTTAATAGGATTACAACATGAGCTGCAGATAACAGCTTTTGCATATCACCTGAAAAAACTGTCGCAGTTCATTTCTGTAGAAGACGTAATCTCCATCCTGACCCAATTCTAAAGCTGGGCAACCACTACATACCTGTTGTGCCTACTATCTGATATCTTGGGTTAACTTTAGATAAAAAAAAAAAAAAAAAAAAATGACCTTTCTTGACCATATCAAACAACTTAGAACCACCTGTTTCAAAAAATTAAACATTTTGAGAGTGTTATCAGCTACATCTTGTGCTGACCATCATACACTCCTTCATTTATATCATGCAATCGTAAGATCAAGGCTAGACTATGAATCGCCAGTTTACAACTCTGCTAGATCCAGCATCTTGAAGTTTTTGGACCCTATTCATCACAGTGGCCTAAGCATTGCTCTTGGGGCCTACCACACATCTCCTGTGCAAAGCGTGTACGCTGAAGATCATGATCCTCCACTCTCTCTATGAAGACAAATTTTACTGCTTAATTATGCTGTCAAAATCAAGAGCCAACCCCTGCATCCAGTGTGGAAACATCTATCTACTCCAGGTTGGGAGAACTTGTATGCCGTTTATTCATCAATAAATCAACCTGCTGGCATACATCTTTGCTCATTACTTGACAGTTGGCAGCTAGATCTTTTTAAAATAGTCACCACTAATTCCACTGCTCCTCCATGGGCTTTCTATTCTGCAGCATGTGACCTGTCCCTGCAGAAATGGGAGGAAAGCACTCTTTCTCCACAGAATATAAAACAGCTTAATAAATCTCTAATTGAAAAATATGAATCTTATACCCTGATATACACTGATGACTCCAAAACTGACCATCATGTTGGTGCTGCTGTCGTCCTTCCATCATCCATAATATTTAGTCAGTTACCCTTAGAATGTAGTATCTTTACTGCTGAACTACATGCCATACAAATTGCCCTAGAAACTATAAAACTGCACCAGTTTACCAATAGTGTTATTTTTACCGACTGCCTCAGTGCCCTTCTCACTTTACAGCAACAAAGAAAGCATCACAACTACCTACTTGGTAACATTCAAAACTTGCTGACTCATCTAGCTAAGAACACAAAAGTAGTAAAATTTTGTTGGGTTGCTAGCCATGTTGGCATACCTGGCAACGAGAGTGCTGACTATGCAGCCAAATCTACTGTGGAACCAGTTGACGCTTCTTTTAAAATCCCTTTCACTGACTATAAAAGTGTTATAATAAGGCAAAGTATGAATCATTGGCAAACTATCTGGAAAAATCAAGAAGGCAACAAACTCCTTCGGATTAAACAGGAACTCCAGTCGTGGCCATCTAGTTTCCACTCAAACCGAAAGGAAGAAGTCACACTTGCAAGACTATGAATAGGACGTACACACCTTACTCACTTTTATCTTCTTTCTTCCTCAGATCCACCTTTCTGACCAAACTGCCAAGCACAAATCACAGTCCAGCATATTATAGTTGACTATCCTCTCTATAATGGACTATGGCAAACCATGCAGCCCAAATCACACCTACTTGTGCAACAAATATGAGACAACAGATCTGACATTAATGCAGTTTTCACAGAATATAATGCTTAAATCCCTCATAATATGTATATCTCACATTTAATAACACCTGAAATGTCATACCATTGTTTGGTGCATAATGGCCTTTAGCTGCTGTTGCACTGTAAAACCAACAAGAAATTTGCCTTTAGCTGGCTAAAGGCAAATTTCTGCACATCTATTCTACAAATGTTTTTTTCTCAATTTAAATCTATGCCCCCCCTCAGGTTCTTAGTCTGAACAAGTGCAAGTATCCCATCAGCATTGAGCCTGCTCAAACCATTCAACACCTTATACACCTCAACCAGATCACCTTGCAGATGCCTAGTCTCCAGATGCTGTAACTTGCAGAACTTAAGCACTTTCTTCCTAAGTGCACTCCTTTGTTCCTCTAACAAGCCTTGTTGCCCTTCTCTGTACTTGTTCTCGAAACTCTGCATCCTTCCTAAAATGAGGCCTCCAGACCTGTACGAATACCTCAAGGTGTGGCCTGACCATTGCCTTATACAAAGGGATAATCACCTCCTTGTCTCTGCTAGCAAAATATCATTGAAAAAAACTCCATGACCTGCTCTGGCAGCCAATCTGCACTGCCCAGAGAAATTCATATCTAATTGCACTATTACTCCCACCCCAGGTCTTTTTCATTCTCCACCTCCCTGAGTGTAGTACCACACAGTTGGTATATTTCTGTTGGGTTACTGCTACCCATATGCAGTTCTTTGCATTTGTCAATGTTAAACTTCAGTTTCCACTTCTCAGTCCATCTGCCTAACTTTTCTAGATCCTGTTTCAGTAGCATACTGGCTTTGCTGTCATTAACGACCCTGCATTTGTATCATCTGAAAACTTGGACATTAAGTCTGATGTACCTTTATCAACATCATTGATAAATCCAAAAAACAACAATGGGTCAGCACCGAATCCTGGGGGACTCCACTAATAACATTAGTCCCCATAGAGCAGTGTCCATTTATTACCACTCTGCCATCTCCCACTCAACCATCCCTTTATCCATTGCAGCAACTTGCCCTTAATGCCATACTGCTCCAATTTGTACAGCAGTCTTCCATATGGAACAGTATCAAAAGGATTTCCTGAAATCCAAGTATATGATATCAAAATTATTTTTTGCATCCAGTTACTTTGTGACCACATTGTAATATCCAATCAAATTGGTCAGACAAGACTTCCTCTGAAAGACTTAAGTTCTGCAAATTGCTGCAGCTGGAGACTAGGCACTTGCGATGTGATCCTATTGAGGTGTACAAGGCCTTGAATGGGTTGAGCATGCTGAATTCTGATGGGATTCTTCCACTTGCTCAGATTACGAACCTGAGGGGGCATAAATTCAAATTGAGGAAAGACAGTTGTAGAATAGATGTGCGGAAATTTGCCTTTAGCCAGGTGGTTAATTGCTGGAACAAACTTCCGTCTGTCGTTGTGAAAGTTGATGGCTTAAATAAATTCAAGGAGAAACTGGACAGACTTTTAGAGGGAATGGATGTGTGAAATTGTTTTTTGTTATTTTTGACTTGTGCATACGCTCATACTACATAAGCTCATACGCTTGCTTTCTTGCATCACATGCCTCCATTATTACTACTACTGCTACATCCAAATGCTGCTGCTACTGCTACAACATCCAAATGCTTCTGCTGCTACTACAGCTACATCCAAATGCTTCTGCTGCTACTACAGCTACATCCAAATGCTACTGCTGCTACTACAGCTACATCCAAATGCTACTGCTGCTACTACAGCTACATCCAAATGCTACTGCTGCTACTACAGCTACATCCAACTGCTACTGCTGCTACTACAGCTACATCCAAATGTTGCGGCCCTGAGTGCCAAGCGATATTAGTGACCACAGCGCCTTTCCAGAGTGATTATCTAGTACACTTAACTGTAAATACGTTACTCCTGAGTTTCGAAAGTCCGATAACTCCTGAATATTATAATTAAATAGATATATTCAAATACTGTAACCTAGAAAGGAAAGCCACCTTTCTTTAATCCCTCTTTTATTTTTAGTTAATACTAACCCTTTTCTTCACTTGGGTCACTAGGTGGCACCGCTCTTGCCTCCACGTGGCGGGGCAGGTAACCTGGGAGAAAAAGACAATCTCCCGGGGCCAAAAAGAGCATATCATGAGTAAGTCAAACTCAGACTTATCTGGGCTGCCAGATGCAACCCAGATATCAAAAAAGAAAGATAGTTCCACAGCAGGAACTGCAAAGTGCCAAAAAACTGAGCCAGAGACCTATCCAATTCCAACCTATCTGATCATCCATTCAACTGGTGAGAATACAGTTGGCAAACTTTCTCCATTTAGAGTTGAAATGGAAAGTAGAGCAGGATCTCCGAAATTCGTAAAAAGACTCAGATCAGGAGATATTCTCATTGAGACATCTAATGCCAAACATTCTGAGCACCTTCTCAAAAATTAATTTCTTTGCAGGACGCCCAGTAACTGTAACGCCCCACAGATCACTGAACACCTCTAAAGGAGTGATCTCAGACTGGGACTTACTAGATGCATCTGAAGAAGAAATGCTAGAAGAACTGAAAGAACAAAGAGTTATTCATGTCAAGAGAATCTCCACCAGAAAAGATGACAATCTGATCTTGATCTTTAATACACCGAATCGTCCATCATCCATTAAGGCTGGATATCTGGTATGTAATGTCAGACCATATGTCCCAAACCCACTACTGTGTTTCCGATGTCAGAAGTATGGACATTCACAGACAGCTTGCCGGGGAACCCCTACTTGCGCAAAGTGTGGTTCAGTTGAACATGATTGCGAAAACTGTAATGCTCCTCAATCAGTATGTCCAAACTGCAAAAAAGATTGTCCCGCTTATGCTAGAAAATGTGAGCGCTGGAAAAGTGAGAAACTTATCCAGAAATATAAAACCAACCATAATGTTTCTTACCAAGAAGCAAAAAGAATCATCTCAACACCAACTCATGCAAACAGACCTACATATGCCCAAGCCACCAAAAAATTCCAATCAACTGCATCGCAAACTGAAGTAACAGTACCCCAAAAGAGTCTTTCTCGAATTACATGAAATCTTTGTACAGTGCAACTCAAACCCAAGCAGTCAATACACCAATTTCCATACCACTCGAAAACCTCCACACTCCGGATCAAGGACTCAAAGAAAAACATATCCTAACTTCTAGTCACCAACAACAAATGGACACTAAAGAAAAATCAGCAGATGACCCTGTCCTTCAAATTTTTGTTGAAGAAGACATGGGCACCGGAAGGCCTTCCTTCCCAAAAAAAGATAAAAACAAGAATGAAAAACAGAAAACCTCAGCAACCCGAAAACGCTTGGAAAGTCTAACAAGAGATAAATAATGAACAGAATAATATAGTGGAATTGTCGTGGATTCCGTGCCAATATCGATGACCTATACAATCTTTCCTGTAAATACTCACCAATATGTCTCTGCCTTCAAGAGATGTATTTAAAACCCCAAAATACACCAAAACTGTGTTATAACATTGTTAGAACCAATCAGAATATTGCACATGGTGGTGTAACTGTTTTAACAAACCCACATATTCTTACCAAACAGGTCTTACTGAACTCTCCCCTCGAGGCAATAGCAGTCCATGTAGCTGCTGAGATGCTCCTTATACATCCCACCAAGCTATACCTTCCAACTAAATGATCTCAACAATCTTATAGCTCAACTCCCAACACCTTTCCTCATTCTGGGAGACTTAAATGGTCATCACACTCTATGGGGTAATGACAACATTGATCAAAGAGGGAAAACTAATTGAACAGTGTCTAGACAATAACAACCTCCTTCTAAATGACGGTTCACCTACATACGTTCACCTTTCTTCAGGAACAAGTACTGCAATAGACTTGTCTATCTGTTCAGCAACCTTGTATCCTACTCTTAAGTGGACGATAAACAACGATCCACTACATAGCAATCATTTCCCCATAATAATTGAATTACTTAATTAAGCCCTCTCATCATCCTACTAAAATTCCACATTGGCTCACTGATAAAGCAGATTGGCAGTCCTATAAAAAATTAACTAAGCTTGATCCTAAAATAATCCAAAATTCCGCAACTGATGAAGCAGTTGACTATGTCACAAAAATGATATTACATGCAGCAGAACAAACCGTACAGATGCCTCCAGGTGGGAAGGAGCAGCAGTGCGTAGCACACGCTTCTTGATTAGACCGGGGTTCGAGCCCATCACCACCAAATACGGAGGATGCGGAAAGGTCAGGGAATGACCACCGCATATCCCGGAGCAATATAGCCTTAGTTGCTAATGCTCCTAAAAACCAAATAACAAACAACAAACCGTACCGAAATCCTCTTCAAAATTACTGATTCATCCAAAAACCTGGTGGAGTGATGAATGCCTTGTGGCTAAAAAAGAGCAAAGCAAAGCTTGGAATTCTTTTCGCCGGAGTCCAGCTACAACCAATCTCATCCAATATAAGCGCGCTAGAGCAAGAGCAAGATATGTTAGACGCTGCAATAAAAAGGTTGCTTGGATCCATTTCACTTCGACTATCAATCAAGGAACTCCTACACATAAAATTTGGAAAGCAATCAGAAAAATGGTGGCAAAAATGAAATGACACCTCTACCCATCATGGAATGGAGAGGGCAGAATGTAAATGATCCTGCTGGAATTGCTAATATACTAGGTGAAACCTTTGCCAAAACATCAGCAACAGAAAGTTATACACCGACCTTCAGAAGATTGAAAACAAGTTTAGAAAAACAAAAGTTAAACTTCTCTTCAAAAGGAGATGAAAAATACAACTTACCTTTTACCATCCACGAATTATATAGAGCCTTGTCAAATACCGACGCAGTGCTGTAGGACCAGATAATATTCATTATTCCATGATACAGAAACTAAGTTCCGAATCATTACAGTCACTTCTTCATCTATTCAATAGACTCTTCCTGGAAGATAAATTCCCTAATCAATGGCATCATGCTACGGTCCTTGCCTTCCCTAAACCAGGTAAAGACCCTACAAATTCCACTCATTATAGATCAATCACCATGACCAGTTGCATTTGCAAAATTCTCGAAAAGATGGTGAACCGCTGACTGATCTGGTACTTTGAAAATTTCAATCTGCTACATTCTGCACAATTCGGTGTTCGACAAAACAGATCTACACTAGATATACTAGTCAGACTAGAGAACTCTATTCGGAATGCATTCCTCAGATCGGAACATCATGTGTTAGTCTGCTTTGATATCAGTAAGGCCTATGATTCCACGTGGAAGTATGGAATACTCCGTGAATTACATCGCCATGGACTTCCGGGTCACCTCCCAATTTTCATACAGAATTTCCTATGCAAGCGTACATTCCAGGTTTGATTTAAAACCTCACTGTCCCAAGTATTTTCACAAGGAGTTCCTCAAGGCTCTGTACTCAGTGCTTCACTTTTTATAATTGCAATAAACACCATTGCTGGACAACTTCCAAACACTATTGATAAAGCACTGTTTGTAGACGACCTTAGTATTTGGTGTCATGTGAAAAACATGAATACTATTGAGAGACAGTTGCAAGGGGCAATAAAACTAAGATCTGTTCAATGGCTCAGGCTAATGGATTTCAACTTTGTCTGCAAAAAACATTTTACATCCATTTTTGCCGCCAACACAAACTCCACCCCAATCCAGAGCTACAACTGAATCACCAACCAATAGCAGTTCATTCCAGCATACGGTTCTTAAGAATCACTTTAGACCATAAACTTACTTTCCTTGAGCATATCAAAAGACTAAGAACATCATGTCAACAAAAACTACATATCATCCGTGTTCTCTCTGCAACTAAGTGGGGAGCTGATCGCCTTACTTTTTTACTGTTATATAGAGCATTAATAAGATCGAAACTTGACTACGGAGCACCAGTGTATAATTCAGCAAGACCTAGTGCCCTTCGCTGGCTCGATCCTATCCATCATAATGGAATATGCGTTGCTTTAGGGGCATATTGCATGTCTCCAATACATGGCTTATATGCTGAAGCACACGAACCCCCTCTCTCGATCAGGCGACAACAACTGATACTACGTTATGCCTATAAAATTAGATCTATCGCAGAATACCCAAACTGGCAGATACTTTTCCCATCACAGCACAGCAGGTTATACCAAAACCGCCCTAATGCTAACCGTCCTTTGGGTATCAGAATAAAACACCTCTTAGAAAAACTAAATTTAACCTTAGACAATGTGGCACGTAGCCTCCCATCCTCTCTTGCTCCTTGGAATATCACTCCACCCTTATGTGACTTACATCTGCATGAATGGAATAAACCTACATTGCATAGAGAAAACTTCTTGCAATTATACCATGCAGTAGTGGATCAGTTTCCCAGCTTTTCCATAGTACATACTGATGGATCAAAGAATGATGTCCATGTTGGAATTGCCGCAGTTTTTCCAAACATCACATTAGCTTATCAATTGTCACGTGAGTTCAGTATATTTTCCGCCGAACTAATAGCAATTCAGGTTGCGCTGAATCATATTGAGTCCTCTGATATTCACAACAGCATAATTTTCACAGATTCTTTAAGTGCACTTCAAGCACTAAAAAACATCATGAACCTCACCCACCCAGTTGTGAAAGGAATAGTCAGCTCTTTACATATTATCAGAACTTGGGAAAAACATACACTTCTGCTGGTCCCAGGACATGTGGCAATTTCTGGAAATGAACTAGCAAACAATACTGCCAAATTAGCTCACCTACTGCCCGAGAACAAGTGCTTCATCAAGACTATCGAACAATCCAGGAAAAATGCATGTGCCAATGGCAGTTATCATGGGAAAATCAACCTAACAATAAGCTTCGAAGTATCAAGCCAAACCTTGAGTGATGGCCTTCCAGCTTCAGTTCAATCCGACATCAGGAGGTAATATTGGCTCGTCTGCGAATAGGTCACACAAATATCACTCATGGTTATCTTTTAACCCCCTCAATGTCATCATTGTAATATAGTGCTCTCAGTTAAACACATTCTGGTTGAATGCACAAAATATACAAGAGAACGCCAGAATCTTTGCACTCCATCAACAACAGAAGATCCTCCTACACTTACTTCACTTTTAAATAATGAAACAAATGTCTCAAGCATTTATAACTTTCTCAAGATGATTAAAGTATATCACCTCCTTTAGTTAGTTAAAAAAATTACTTTCTGGTTCCTTTTTTCCATTTTCTGTATTTGAGAAGAAATGGCATGCATACTTACCATATGTATGGCCATAGTTGCCAATGCGCCCAATAAATCCCGAAACAAACAAACAAAAAACCAAATGCTGCTCCTGCATTTGGTCTTGGTGCCTTAGTTGCTAATGTGCCAATAAAATCCAAACCAAGCTCCTGCACCTGGTAGGATGGTTCACGGCTAGTTGGTATCATGGCTCTGATGATACCAACTGCGTTATAATTTCATGATAGTAATTTAGCAAATTTATTAGAAAAGATCACCCTTCTCCATGAAACCATGCTTTGAGACCCATTTAGAATGCTATTCTTGTCAAGATGGTCTTTTAATGAGTCTTGAGATCCTGCATAATCTTAATACCACATAAATCAAACTCACTATTCTATAATTGCCCATCACTTCTTTTAACTCCTTTCTTACATATATGAGTGATGTTGGCATTTCTCCCATCCAGAGAAACAATCCTCAATCTAATGATGATTTCATTAATATTTTTAATGGTTAGTTATACTCACTTGCTGCCCTTTTCATTATAACTGGATGTACATCATCTGCCCTTGGGCTTTATGCTCTGTCTCAGTAGCATTTTCGGATAAATGCTTCTCTGATATCAATACTTCACTTTTTACAGCAACTCAACTTCAGATTACCAATGTAGTTTCAATAGTAAATTTACTAGTGAATTGTAGAATTCACTAGTAAATTCATACTTATGATCAAAAACTGATGCAAAAATTGACACAACAGATCTCTGCTCTCTTCTCTGACGATACCATCTTAACCTATTTTTAAATTGTTTGAAGAAATTGTAGTGTAGAATTATATTAGCTTAAATTAGCACTTGTCCTGCTTCATAATATGTAATTTTTACTCATTATTTAAGTTCAATTACTGCATTTCAAAATCATTATCATCCAAATCTGTTATATCCAGTGAGTGGACAGATCGCTATGTAGTATAAATCTGGACCATATGCAATTTTCTTCCATGCTGTCCTATTTTCCATTAGATTTTTAACCATAGCCTATGTAGACTCTTTCTTCTGATGCTTTCTTGACACAATCCATTTTGTTCTTTATCAGCCCCTGTGCCTGTTATCATTCATTTTTATTTCAAATATCTGTTTTGCTAAATTTTTTTCTCTAGTCTTTTTTTTACATGCTCATACCTTCCTAATCCTAAATTTACAGTGTGTGTGCTTGCGCACGCACGCGCGCACACACACACACACACACACACACACACACACACACATTCTTGTAAAATTCCAGGCTTTTCTGATTAAAAATTTACTCATCCTTCAGATGCTTCATGTTGAAATTTTTCTGTATTTTTAAAAAAACATTGAGTTTACTGCCTTTATGTTGATGTTTAAAAATTATATTTTGGTGTATTCATTATATGAAAATTCACCTGTATTCACTGTGATATCATTTAGCATAATATTGAGTGTAACTTAGCAGAATTCTTAATGTTTCATTACATTATTTCTTATTTCAGGTATTTAATGGACCTCTACCTCCTAATTCATTTATACCACCACAAGGAATTCCTCCCTCTTCTTATCATCCTCAGGGTAATGATTTGCCACAACCCTTTCCTCCTCTACCACAGCCACCTGCAGGTAATTTAGGTTATAAAATAGTCACTTTTTTTTTCACTTAATTTTTTTAGTGTCCTGAAATTTAATATTACTGAATAAAAGTAAATTTTTATTAAAGTTCAGCTAGATGAGAATCTGCCACCTTATTCCAAGTTACAGCTGATGAAAACCAAAGTTTAACTGTTGAAACTAAAATTCCAGTTTTTGACCAACTCTGTGCCGACTAAGCTACAGCCCTTCTTCAAGTCAGCTTGTGGAGGTATTAGCATTAGCATTAGTAGAGGCATTTGATGCAAGAAAGCAAGCTTATGCAGCATCAGCCAAAAAAAAAAAAAAAAAACCCACTTCCACTTCACCCCTCTGTTCGTTCAAAATACCTGTCCAGCTGAGCCTTAAACTTATTTAGGCTATCAACCTCCACCACAAGGGATGGCAGTCTGTTCCACCAACCAACCACCCGCTGGCTAAAGGCAAATTTCCGCACGTCTATCCTACATCTGTCTTTCCTCAATTTGAATTTATGCCCTCTCAGGTGATTTTTCTGAGCTAGAGGAAGAATCCCATCAGCATTGAGCATGCTTAAACCATTCAAGGCTTTATACACCTCTATCAGATCACCTCGCTGGTGCCTAGTCTCCAGACACTGTAATTTGCAAAACTTAAGCCTTTCTTCGTAAGAGCACCCCTTTGTTCCATTCACTAATCTTGTTGCCCTTCTCTGTACTCGTTCCAGCAGCTCTACATCCTTCTTGAAATGAGGCCTCCAGACCTGTATACAGTACTCTAGGTGTGGCCTGACCATTGCCTTATACAATGGAATAATCACCTCCTTATCCCTGCTGGAAAAATTCCTGTATATCATTGACAATACTCCATGAGCTACTCTTGCAGCCCGTCTGCACTGCTCAGAGAACTTCATATCTGCCTGCACAATCACCCCCAAGTCCCTTTCATTCTCTACCACTGTCAGTGTAGTACCACAGAGTTGATACGTTGCTCTGGGGTTGCTGTTTCCCATGTGTAGTACTTTACATTTGTCAATGTTAAACTTCATTTGCCACCTCTCAGCCCATCTGCTCAACCTTTCCAGATCCTGTTGCAGCAGCATAGTGTCAGTAGTGTCCTTGACAACCCTGCCAACCTTTGTATCATCTGCAAACTTGGACATTAAGCTTGATATACCATCATCAATATCATTTATAAATACAGAAAACAATAATGGACCCAACACTGAGCTCTGAGGGACTCCACTAATAACATCAGTCCACGATGAGCAGTGTCCATTGATTACCACTCTCTGTCTTCTCCCCCTCAACCACCCCTTTATCCATAGCAGCAATTTGCCTCCAATGTCACACTGCTCCAATTTGTGTAGCAGTCTTCCATGTGCAACAGTATCAAAAGCCTTTCTAAGATCCAAGTATATAATATCAAAGTTATTCCCTGCATCCAGTTCTTTTGTGACTGCATCATAGTATCCAATCAAGTTGGTCAGGCAAGACTTCCCCTTAACAAAACCATGCTGTGTCAATAAGATTGGCTAAAACAGGAAGATTTTGTATTTTATTTACTCCTTCAAACTTTACCTAAACCCTTTTTAAAACTACATAAGTTCTCTACAGGGCTGGGTTGTAACTTTTTCTGATAGTTCATTCTTTGACTACAGACAAATATGTTATGTCCAGTCTATGCTTATCTTTGCTTAATTTAAAACTGTGTCCCATTGTTTGTGTCATTCTAGAAATGGAAAATATGCTCTAACATTAAATTTGTTCAATGTGGTTACTATCCTGAAATGCACTGATTAAAAATGGCATGGGGTCAATTTCTATTGTTGACCAGAGTTGAAGGATACATCCTGTTGGTCATGGGAGAAGCCTTTATGAACTATTACTACTTCATGTCCAAGTTAGTCAATTTTAGGTGAAACGTCTCATGGGCATCACCAACAGGCAAACTGAATGTATTTTAATGGACATAGTATTTGTTGAAACACCATGGTATACATGGTGTTTCAACAAATACGTTCTGTGAATAGAGTGGACTCAATTGTGGCCTTAGTGGAGGAGTCCTCATCCTCCTTTCAAAAAACCCATCCATCCAATACATTCTAACAGAAGGTGTTACTAATTATTATCCTATCAAAATTAATTCAGAATTAAAACAAATATATTAACATTGGAAAAATTGTCATCTAATGTTGGTTTTCCAGACATGGAAACAATTATCATGTATCCACATGCAATTCCTCATGGTTAATAAAGTGATGTGATTTTAATCACTGTCCTTCCACATTGTGCTGAAGGAAGAAGTCTGAGTTTGAATCACATCAAGATAAAATTTTTCAGCCTTTTCCAAACCAAAACCAAATTAGTTGGTCTTGGACAAAGATTGTACATTCCTCCCCCAGAACTTGGCTTTTACTGACATCTCTCTCTCTCTCTCTCTCTCTCTCTCTCTCTCTCTCTCTCTCTCTCTCTCTCTCTCTCTCTCTCTGGCGCCTCCGTAGCCAGGTGGGAAGGAGCAGCAGTGTGTAGCACACGCTTCTTGATTAGACCGGGGTTCGAGCCTATCACCACCAAATACAGAAGATGCAGAAAGGTCAGGGAATGACCACCGCATATCCCGGAGCGATATAGCCTTAGTTGCTAATGCTCCTAAAAACCAAATAACAAACATCTCTCTCTCTCTCTCTCTTTGTATATTGGGGGAAGAGGCATGCAGGGACCTTTGCTTGTGTGACTCTGTTCTCACCTTGATCTGCTAAGAGATCTATAGCGTATGTTTCTTATAAATAATATTCGTCATCAAAACAGGTTTTATATAAATAGTGAACTGATATATTTCTGACAATGCATACAAAATTGTTCTTTTCTGTGACAGTCATCAAATTATGCATTGGTGCCATTACAAATGTTCTTCTCTATTTGTAACCCCTTCCCCCAAGCTCGCATACTTTTTTTCTGGAAATGAAATTTGTGAGTTACAGAATTCATGTAATTTCATTAAATACGTTCCTATGTAAAGCACAGATTTCAAGTCGAATAAATATAAATAATTAATATGTATATATTGTAAATGGTAGCTATAAACTTCCTGTCTATTTTTGTGAAATAACTGGAAAATATGTGGAATTCAATTATAAAATGATAGAGGATTAACACTTACTGAATAATTAAGAGTAAGGTTCAACATGTGCCTCATCAGTATCTCTACACAGCTAAAACACATCTAAATTGGTCAAATTAACACTTGCACACACCTCAAGAGTTCTTGTTTGTTAACCAACCAACAGAACATATTAGCAAGATGTTCTAAGGGCAGAAACGTTTCAAATGAGTGAGTAGCTCGCTTCCCTGGTTAATACCAGGGAAGCGAGCTTAAATAACTTTTAGGGATGTGTCAGGGAAGTTAACTATACAAGAACACTAAGTCTTAATTGTTTATACAGTAATGTCAGAAGTGTCATCAATAAAATGAATGAATTCAAACTGCTAGTTAGGACAAGTAATGCTGACATAATAGGGCTTACAGAAATGTGGTGCCACCCGGAGATAGGGGATGATGAGTTTCAGTACAGTATGTACAATGTATTTAGGAAGGATAGTGAAGATAGAAGGGGTGGTGAGGTCATGCTTCTTCTTATCAAAAAAGCAGCCTGAGTGCGACAAAAGCCTTCCCAGATTCAGACATTTCGCATGCTAATATAGAATCTGTATGGTGTGAGATAGTTGAAAGCAAAGGTATAATGAGAGTGGGAGTAATTTACAGGCCAGGTGATTGTGAAGGATTATGATGAGAGCCTCTACATGCAAATGGAATGGACAGGTAAGAGTGGATGTCTCATTATGAGTAATTTTAATTTGCCTCTAATTGAGTGGAGAAAATGGGATTTAAACTCTACATGGGGGACAAAATTTTTAAATCAACTAGATGATTGCTATTTGTATCAACATGTCAGGGAAAGTACTAGGGAAAAGATTATTCTAGACCTCATCATCACCCATGAACCAGATGACATAAAAGGGCTGACAGTACAGGAACCAGTAGCAGGAAGTGATCATGGAGTTCTATGGTGGACGATGAAGAGAGAGAGGTAGCAGTAGTTAAAGGCAAAGGAATGGGTTATAACTTCAGGAAAGGAAATCACAACGGCTTAAGGTGCTACCTGGCCTCTATTAATTGGGTAGATATCTCACAGAGAGCAAATACAATTGAACTATGGTATAACTTTAAAACATTAATCACGGAAGCGTTGAATGCATATATACCATAAAAAAAAAATACTCCACGAGGAGGATTCCAAGTTGGATGAATAATGAGGTTGCCAGATTACTTGAGCAGAAAAAGACTGTATGGAAAATTTACAGAGCAATAAAAAGTACAGAAGCGTATAACAGCTACAAAGTGATCTCTAATAGTGCCACAGAAAAGGTTAGGCTAGCAAATGCAGATTATGAGAAATTGCTAGCAAAGGGGGGGGGGGGGGAATAAGGACTTCTTCACATATATAAATGCAAAGAAGAGAAGGACAAACCAGATTGGACCCTTGTGTAATGGACATTGGATAGTATTAGATACCCCAGCTGAAATTGCAGATGAACTCAACAGTTACTTTGCATCGATATTTACAGAAGAAAAACCCTTCACGTCAATGAGAAATTCTGGGAGTGAAGTTGAAAAAAATTTAATTAATGATGTTGAAATTTCACATGTTTATTTAATGAAAAAACTTTTGAGCCTACAGGCCAGTAAGACTCTTGGGGTTGATAGCATTTACCCTATAATCTTAAGGGAGGCGGCAAGTGAATGCACTGAACCATTGAGGCTAATTATGCGAGCATCACTGGACTCAGGAGTGATTCCATTGGATTGGAAAAGTGCCAATGTATCTCAAATACATAAGGGCGGAGTGAAGTGGGAAATTACTGGCCGGTTAGTCTAACTTCAGTAGTAGGGAAAATCATGGAGACAATGATAAAAGTTGGAATTCAGGATCATTTAGATAGAAATAGAATTCTGAAAGATACTCAGCATGGTTTTGTAAAGGGAAAATCAAATGTTTAACTAATCTGATTAGCTATTTTGACAGGGTCACTCAACAGCTGGACTTTGGAAATAATTTCAACGTTGTTTAGTTGGATTTCAGCAAAGCATTTGACTCAGTCCCACATGAGCGGTTACTTTATAAGCTGGAACAGGTTGGAATCGCAGGGAAAAGCCTTAGATGGATAGCTGGATGGCTTCAGGGCAGGAGGCAGAGGGTTGTGATAAATGGTTATTCCTCAGATTGGATAGATGTAAGAAGTGGGTTCCCCCAAGGATCAGTATTAGGACCACTGTTGTTCTTGATTTTCATAAATGACATTGATGAAGGGATAGAGGGCATGATGTCTAAATTTGCAGATGATGTAAAGATTGGTAGAGGAGTTAATTATCACCACCAAGCATGACCTATCTGAAGAATGACCTAGATAGACTTCAGGGATAGTCAGAAAAATGGCAGCTATGCTTAAATCCAGCAAAGTGTAAGGTATTGCACCTGGGGAACAGTAACCCTAAAATAACTTATACACTTGGCAGAGTTGGATTAAAGCCAGTAGTGGAGGAAAGGGACTTGGGTGTTATGATACAGTCAGACTTTAAGTTCTCTGAGCATTGTAGACAGGTTGCAAGGAAGGCTCATGGTGTCCTATTGATGATGTATCGAACAATTGCTAGTAGAGATAAGGACGTTATAATCCCATTATATAAGGCTATTGTTAGACCACACTTGGAATACTGGTGCCTCTGTAGCCAGGTGGGCAGGAGCAGCAGTGTGTAGCACACGCTTCTTGATTAGACCGGGGTTCGAGCCCATGACCACCAAATACGGAGGATGCGGAAAGGTCAGGGAATGACCACTGCATATCCCCGGAGCAATATGGCCTTAGTTGCTAATGCTCGTAAAAACCAAATAACAACTTGGAATACTGTGTTCAGGTATGGAGACCGCACCTAAAGAAAGACATTGTTTTTCTTGAAAGGGTCCAGAGATGTGTAACTTGCGTGGTGAGATCAGAAAAAGGCGTCCGTATGAGGAAAGACTTCGAATATGTGGGTTGCACAGCTTGGAAACTAGGCACCTTTAGAGGAGACTTGACTGAGGTGTTTAAGGCTCTGAGAGGCATAAGCAAAATGAATGAGGACAAAATTTTCAAGGGTTATAAATAATCCTAGAACAAGGGGCCATAATTTCTAGTTACGGGGGGGGGGGAGATGTTTAGACTGGATTGCAGGAAGTTTTATCTTAGCCAGCAAGTTATAAATTACTGGAAAAGTTTCCTATATGGGTGGTAGAGGCTGACAGTTTGGGGAAATTCAAAGGTCAGCTGAATAATTACCTACGGGAGGAGGGAAACACTTAGTTTGTCCATTTCCTTTTCTCTTATTTATTTATTATTATTTTTTTTTCTTATTATTATTTTATTTTTATCATTTTATTTTATTTATTTTTTTGTTATTTTATTATTAATTTATTTTTTATTTTATATTTTTTCTTCCTTGCACCATATGGCCATTGCTAATAATAAAAAAACGTTACACAGCATTTCTAAAGATGTCCTAGAGCATTTGTGGAATTATTTTGTTTCGGCCATTACAATCCATTGAAGTTTTGCAGGCTTGCAACCTTCGTTTGATAGACATCCAATTTAATAAAGCCCTGTGCAAAGAAATCTAAGGGGATTAGATTTCGCAATCTAGCTGGCCAACAAACAGTGAACAGATAAGGTGGCTCCTCTGTGATGATGACTCATACTGCATCCACCTTCATGCTCTGAGACATGTGGACATCTGGATCTTGGTTTATCATTTACAGATCCCATTCTTTTGAATTTGTTCATGAACTCTCTCATATTGTCTTGTCTGTTGGTCCTTCTTTTTTAAATCTTTCCTCCTTTGAATTTCCTTCTATTGTATTGGCTGTCTGTAGAAAGGATTCTAGTGTTGAAATTCCAAGTGGCACCACATTGGAATGCATGGAGGACTGTGTTGGACTTTTGAACTCTTCCATATTGTACATTTTCAAAAAAGCCTGCTTCATAAAAATGTTCAGAGCCTCAGCAATCAATAGAAAACAGAAAAAATGGAAATATAAATCAAAAGAAGCCTTCTTCATAAAAATGTTCAGAGCCTCAACAATCAATAGAAAACAGAAGAAATAGAAATCAAAAGAAAGCCTTCATAAAAATGTTCAGAGCCTCAGCAATCAATAGCAAACAGGGATTCGAATTCAACCCACAATATTTCCATCTTTTTGATAAGAAAATAGAAGAAATGAAAACCCAGGAAAAGAAAATAAGCCAAATGTCCGGAGAAGTAGCCCTCCAGACCAGAACCAGCATACACACCAATGCTGATGTTCAGAGTATGAGATCAAAGGTCACTCCAGGTTTCCACTACATAAGAACCCTGGATTCAGGATAGAAAACTTGGCACAATTCTATTGGCTATTGGACTTAATCCCTCGCCTATAAATTAACTGGTGGCAGTGCCTCTTGCCTGTATGCACATCAGGTTTCTGGGAGCGTTGGCAAGAGGAGTCTGCCAGCAGGTAAGAATTTAATCTCTTTGTATTTACCTAAGATTTACCCAATTTATTATCTGGTTTCTACTGTAACAGTAATTCAAACTAATTGCTTTAGAATCATATATTTGTAATTGTAACATTAATTGTAATAGTGGTAATTGTAATATTGTATTATATTTAAATTTGTAACCCTTTCTATTTTTTGTTCCCCCCAACAGCATGGTCTGATGATTGGTGTTGGTAAGATGCCTGAAACATCACCTTAATATATAGTAGTTTAGGCGAATAGCTTAATAAACTATATTATTAATTTCACATGGTATATGAGCAATATTAAGTATAGTAATAATCATAATGTTATAGTAATTATGCTGACGAAAAACAAATTATTTGTGATTTGATTCATTAAATTCAGTGAATCAACAGACGCATCTTTATAAATTATTTCGATTGCCTCTTATTACTTTAAAATAATAATAACACCTGCTGAATTTTTGATAGGTTCAATTTCAAACCATCCTGCAATGGGTCCTCCAGTGCCTGGAGCTCCACAAATGTCTGCACCTAATTCACAACAACACTATCAAAGTCCAGCCTCTGTTTCCTATAACAGGTAATATTTTAAATTAAAATTTGATCCGAATTTATCAAAAGATTGAATTATTAATTTAAAAAATTAAAAACTCCCCTGTTAAATAAGTTCTTCCTTAATGGTTTTTTTTTTTTGTTAAATATTGGGTTACCATACATAATAACAGCTTTGAACATTTGTAGTAGTAAAAATATACTACATATTAATTTAACATTTACTACAAAATGCTGTACATGTTGATTTAGTATGTATTATATTCATTTAATTTGTGCTGTGTTCATTAATCTGAGAGCCTTTCTTGTGGTAGATGGAAGCATTGAATGTATGGCTGGCATTCTAGATTTACAAAGTAGATTTTTTTTTTTTTTTTTTTTTTTACTAATTCATGTGCTCACTGTCCATACATTGTTAGTGACTGTCTGTGTGCTCATGAATGATTGGCACATTCGTGTCAGTCACTGAATAGGAAAATTGGAACCACAAGAGCAGCAATAAGACTTGATTTTCTGCTTATGCTTAATTTTAAATAATATTTATTTAAAATCAGATCAGATACTGCATTCAAGATTCATTTAAAATGAATCCCTTCCTAATAGCCAGCGATGACACTTTGGACAGTTGAGCAATACTTTCCATTCAAAATTATCAGAGCTGTAAGTGCACTTAACACTGATTTAACCATTCAGATTAGTAGTAAGAAATGCCATATACTAAGGTTTGTTTTTTGTTTTGAAAAAAACTTCCTTATATTATTCCATATATTATATATTAATACTTCACATATATAATACACTCATAGTAGAAGCTTAATGACTCTATTAATAAATTTGGTAAATTGTACACTTAGTTTAGCAGCCAGCAACTTTCAATCATGAATTCCCAAGACCAAAGCATGTTTCCTTACGGCACTCAAAAGTCTACAAACAGAATCATAAATATTATAAGTGTTAAGTTAAATATTATTTAACTTTAACTTAAATATAATTGTGTTTTTAGACCCAATTCATCATCAAATAACACCTTGACTACTGCATTCAGGTCTGGAGGCCTCATTTTAGGAAGGATGTAGAGCTGCTGGAACAAGTACAGAGAAGGGTAACGAGATTGGTGAGTGGAACAAAGAGTTGCTGTTACCAAGAAAGGCTTAAGTTCTTCAAATCGCAACGTCTGGTGACTAAGCATCTGTGAGGTGATCTAAATGATGTGTATAAGGTCTTGAATGATTTGAGCAAGAACAATGCTTCCTTCTATAGATAGAATGGAATTTATTTCAGCCTGGTCTGTGCTTGTTGACAGGAGAGACTGCTTCTACAGGGATGGGGTACACTTAAATAGAAAGGGTGCAAGAATATTTGCTGCTGCTATCGAGGCAGTGTTAGGTGGGTCGGAAAACTGCTAGCTTTGGGGGGGGGGGAAATACACAGACTAAAAGGTTAACAGTGGCCGCGGGCAGACGCAAAGGTGATTCTTGCACTGCTTCTATTAGAATGAGCAGCAGCAGCCTGGAAAGCAAGGTGCTGGAGATGTCCAGGATTGCTGGGAGTCATAGTGGAATAAGTAAATACATGGGCTGTGTTAGGTTAGCTAAGAATAGGAACAGATGCATGTATACTTGCATGTACACTGATGCTAGGAGTACACTTAATAAATTTGATGAGTTGAAATGCTAGTCAAGACATCAAAGCCAGATATTGTTGGGATATCAGATGTAGTGTCACACAGATATAAGTAGTGCAGAATTGGAATTTGGGGAGTACGTGTGCAGATAGGAAGGACAGGAAGGGAGGAGAGGTTATGCTGTTAGTTAAGAAACATAAAATCTAAGGAAGTGCACCCAATTGGTGTTGGTGGACAATGCAACGTTGAGTCTGTTTGGTGTGACATAAGCACTAGGAAAGAAAAAATGAGAGTAGGTCTGTGTTATAAGCCTAATCAATCTGATGAGTATAATGATCAATTGTGCAGAGAAATAGAGTTGGCCAGTAAATCAATGTCTTATAATCATGGATTTTAACTTTCCAGATATTGACTGGAACTTGTGGCTCACACACTAGCAAGATATTTTTGGATTTATTGGATGACAATTTTTTACAGTAGCATGTTCGAGAGGCAACCAGAGGGAGTTAATACTCTTGATCTGATTATCAGCAGTGATTATTCATGCATTAAGAATTTGCAGATAAAGGAAACATTGGGTTGACAGTGATCACAATGTACTGATGTGGGAATTACTTAAAGATATAGCTACCATCAAGGCTAAAGGGAAGGGCTTTTGCTTTCGTAAAGGTGACTACAGGGGTCGCAGACAGTTTTTAAATTCTGTACAGTGGGATCAACTGATGATATTACCAACGTTGAATTCTAAATAGGAAGCCTTCAGGGACTTAATCTTGGACGCTACTAGGCTTTTCATTCCAACTGAGAAATAATGTTCAAGGTTTAGGCCTAAATGGATGTCAGATGAATTAATGAGGCTTGTGGCAGAGAAGAAAAATGTATGGGATGCATATAAATTATCAGGTGACACAGAAGCCTATGGCAGGTATAAGCTTGTCTGTAATCAAGTCACAAAGGAGGTTAGGCAGGCAAAGGCAGATTACGGGAAATCTTTGGCAAAGGATGCAAAGAAAAACAGCAAAGAGTTCTTTACTTATGTAAACTCTAGAAGGAAAGGGATGAATCAGATTGGACCACTTAACATAGATGGATTGACTGTTGATGATCATGCTCAGGTAGCTGATAAACTGAATGAGTATTTTGCATCTAAATTCACAAGAGGGGTAATTCAATGAGGAGAATGCCAGAAGTTTATCAAACTCTAACAGGGAGCTAAGTGATTTTGTAATAACTGAGAGCAAAGTGGAGGAGAAATTGTTGAAGTTAAACATAAGGAAGGAACCTGGGGTGGACGGGATCTATCCAGTTATATTAAAGGAGGCAGCAAAGGAAGCAAGCAAACCCTTAGCCATAATTATGAGAGGTTCCTTGGACTCGGGGAGGTCCCCATGGACTGGAGGTGTGTAAATGTATCACCAATTCACAAATGGGGTTCAAAAGGAGATACAAGTAACTATTAGTTTATTTAACCAGTAACCTGTTAGTTTAACTTGTGTTCTGGGGAAAATAATGGAGTCACTGGTTAAAGAAGCATTGCAGGATCATCTAGACAAGACTGCAGTAATAGTTAAGACACAGCATGGGTTTGTTAAAGGGAGGTCTTGTCTGACCAATTCGATTGAGTACTATAATGTGGTCACAAAGGAACTGAATGTCAAAAATAATTTTGATATATACTTGGATTTCAGGAAAGCTTTTGATACTGTTGCACATGGAGGACTGCTGTACAAATTGGAGAGGTATGGCATTAAGGGTAAGTTGCTACAATGATTAAAGGGATGGTTGAGTGTGAGACGACAGAGAGCGGTAATCAATGGACACTGCTCTTAGTGGACAAATGTTATTAGTGGAGTTCCCCCAGGGTTTGGTGCCGGGCCCATTGTTGTTTTCAGTATTCATCAGTGTCATTGATGAAGATAAAATCAGTATTAATGTCCTTTGTAGATGATACAAAGGTTGGCAGCCTTGTTAACGATAGTAAAAATAGTATGCTACTCCAACTGGATCTAGATAAGTTGGGAAAATGGGCTGAGAAGTGGCAACTGAAGTTTAACATTGACAAATGCAAAGTACTGCATATGGGTAGCAGTAACCCAAGAGAAACGTACCAACTGTGTAGTACTAAACTCAGGTAGGTGGAGAATGAAAAAGACCTGGGGGTAATTGTTCAGTCAAATATGAAGTTAACTGAGCAGTGCAGACAGGTGCTAGGGCAGGTCATGGAATCTTGTCAATGATATATAGGAATTCTGCAATTCTGCCCAGACACGATAGGAGGGAGTATATGATGAGAGCCTTGTTGATCAATTCGGCCCTGGAAAGATTGTGCGAGGCTCAAGGGATAGAATTTTTTTCAGCCTGGACTGTACTTGTTAACAGGAGAGATTGTTTCTACAGGGATGGTATACACTTAAATAGAAAGGGTGCAAGAATATTTGCTGATGCTATCGAGGCAGTGTTAGGTGGGTCGGAAAACTGATAGCTTGGGGGGGATACAAGGACTAATAGTTTAACAGTAGCCGTAGACAGAGGTGAAGGTGATTCTTGAAGAACTTCTATTAGAATAAGTAGCGACCTGGAGCGAGGGGTGTTGGGGGTTTCAGGGATGGATGTGAGTCATCGTGAAACAGGTGGGTATATGGGATGTGTTAGAGTGGCTGGGAATAGGAATAGGTGCATGTATACTTGCATGTATACCAATGCTAGAAGTATAGTAAATAAATTTGATGAATTTGAAGTGTTGGTCAAGACATCAAAGGCGGATATTGTTGGGATATCAGAGACGTGGTGTCACACAGATATAAGGAATGCCGAACTGGAATTTGGGGAGTACAATATGTACAGAAAGGATAGACAGGATAGGAAGGGAGGAGGTGTTATGCTGTTAATAAAGAAAAACATAAAATCAAAAGAAGTGCATCCAGTTGATATAGATGAACAGTGCACTCTTGAGTCAGTTTGGTGTGACATAAGCACTGCGAAAGCAAAAATTAGAGTAGGAGTGTGTTATAGGCCTAATGACTCGAATGAGTACAATGAACAATTGTACAGAGAAATAGAGTGGGCTAGTAAATCGGAATGTCTTATAATGGGGGATTTTAACTTCCCAGATATTGACTGGAACTTGTGGGTTGGGCATTCACACACTAGTCGGACTTTTGTAGATTTATTGGATGATTGTTTTCTGCAGCAGCATGTTCGAGAGGCAACCAGAGAAAGTAATACTCTTGATCTGGTTATCAGCAGTGATCATTCATGTATTAGGAATTTGCAGATAAAAGAACCACTAGGTGGCAGTGATCACAGTGTACTGACGTGGGATTTACTTAAAGATTTAATTACCATCAGGGGTAAAGGAAAGGGTTTTTGCTTCCGTAAAGGCGAGTACAGTGGTCTCCGACAGTTTTTAAATTCTGTACAGTGGGATCAACTGACGATGTTATCAACAGTAAATTCTAAGTGGGAAGCATTCAAGGAATTAATCGTGGAAGCTACTAAAAGTTTCATACCTATTAAGAAATATTGTTCAAGGTTTAGGCCTAAATGGTTGTCAAATGAACTAATGAGACTCGTAACAGAGAAGAAAAATGCATGGGATGCATATAAATTATCAAGCGACTCAGAAGCCTATGGCAGATATAAGTTAATCTGTAATCAGGTCACAAAGGAGGTTCGGCAGGCGAAGGCAGATTACGAGAAATCCTTGGCAAAAGTTGCTAAGAAAAACAGCAAGGATTTCTTTAATTTTATAAACTCTAAAATGAAGGGGATGAATCTGATTGGTCCACTTGACATCGATGGTTCAACTGTTGATGATCCTGCTCAGATAGCAAACAAACTGAATGAGTATTTTGCATCTACATTCACACGTGAGGAATTATTAAGGTTTGAAAATGGCAGAAGGTTATCAAATTGTAGCAGGGTGCTTAATGATCTTGTAATAACTGAGAGCAAAGTGGAAGAGAAATTGTTGAAGTTAAACGTAAGAAAAGCACCTGGGGTGGATGGGATCTATCCAGTTATATTAAAGGAGGAGGCAAAGCAACTAAGCAAACCCTTAGCCATAATTATGAGAGCATCCTTGGACTCAGGGGAGGTTCCCACAGACTGGAGATGTGCAAATGTATCCCCAATTCACAAAGGGGGATCGAAGGGTGACACGAGTAATTACAGACCAGTTAGTTTAACTTCTGTTCCGGGTAAAATAATGGAGTCGCTGGTTAAAGATGCATTGCAGGATCATCTAGACAAGACTGCAGCAATAATTCAGACACAGCATGGGTTTGTTAAGGGAAAGTCTTGTCTAACAAATTTGATAGGATATTATGATGTGGTTACAAAGGAACTGGATGCAAAAAATAATTTTGATATCATATATTTGGATTTCAGGAAAGCTTTTGACACTATTGTACAAATTGGAGCAGAATGGTATTAAGGGTATGTTGCTACAATGGGTAAAAGGATGGTTAAGTGCGAGAAGACAGATTGTGGTAATCAATGAGTGCTGCTCTTCTTGGACTAATGTTATTAGTGGAGTCCCACAGGGTTCGGTGTTAGGTCCACTGTTGTTTTGTATATTTATCAATGATATTGATGAAGGTATATCAGGCTTAATGTCGAAGTTTGCAGATGATACAAAGGTTGGCAGGGTTGTTAATGACAGTAATGGCAGTGTGCTACTGCAACAGGATCTAGATAATTTGGGCAGATGGGCTAAGAAGTGGCAACTGAAGTTTAACCTTGACAAATGCAAAGTACTGCATATGGGTAGAAGTAACCCCAGAGAAACGTACCAACTGTGTGGTACTACACTTAAGGTGGTAGAAAATGAAAAAGACCTGGGAGTAATTGTGCAGTCAGATATGAAGTTCTCTGAGCAATGCAGACAAGCTGCCAGGGCAGGTCATGGGGTTTTGTCAATGATATATAAGAATTTTGGTAGCAGGGAAAAGGAGGTGATTATCCCTCTGTATAAGGCAATGGTCAGGCCACGCCTTGAGTACTGCGTACAGGTCTGGAGACCTCATTTTAGGAAGGATGTAGATTTACTTGAGCGTGTACAGAGAAGGGCAACAAGATTGGTGAGGGGAATGAAGGGATCCTCTTACCAAGAGAGGCTTAAGTTCTGCAAATTGCAGTGGCTGGAGACTAGGCACCTGCGTGGTGATCTGATTGAGGTATATAAGGCCTTGAATGAGTTGAGCACGCTGAATTCTGATGGGATCCTTCCACTTGTTCAGATTACGAAACTAAGGGGCCATAAATTCAAATTAAGAAAAGACAGATGTAGAATAGATGTGCGGAAATTTGCTTTTAGCCAGCGGGTGGTTAATTGCTGGAACAAACTTCCATCTGTCGTTGTGGAAGTTGATAGGTTAAATAAATTTAAGGAGGAACTGGACAGGCATTTGGAGGGAATGGTGTGATTTTTTTTTTTTTTTTTTTTTTTTTTGGCTGATGCTGCATAAGCTCATACATTTGCTTTCTTGCATCACATGCCACTACTACTACTACTGTTTTGCTAGCAGGGACAAGAAGATGATTATCCCATTGTACAAGGCAAGGCAATGGTCAGGCCACACCTAGAGTACTGTGTACAGGTCTGGAGGCCTCATTTTAGGAAGGATGTAGAGTTGCTAGTAACAAGTACAAAATAGGACAACAAGATTGGTGAGGGGAACAAAGGGGTGCTGTTACCAAGAAAGGCTTAAGTTCTGCAAATTGTAGCACCCGGAGAGTAGGCACCTGCGAGGTGATCTGATTGAGGTGTATAAGGCCTTGAATGGGTTGAGCAAGCTGAATGCTGATGGGATTCTTCCACTTGCTCAAATTAACAACTTGAGGGGCATAGATTTAAATTGAAGAAAGACAGTCGTTGAAAAGATATGCAGAAATTTGCCTTTAGCCAGCGGGTGGTGGTTGATTGGTGGAACAGACTTTCATTTTTTGTTGTGGAAGTTGATATCCTAAATAAATTTAAGGCTGAGCTGGACATGCATTTGGAATGAATGGAGGGGTGAAATGGGAGGGGTTTTTTTCCCGACTGATGCTGCATAAGCTTGTTTTCTTGTATCGTATGCCTCTACTAATGCTAATGGAATTCTTTCTCTTGCTCAGATTATTCACCTGAGGGGACATAAATTCAAATTGAGGAAAGATAATTGTAGAATAGATGTGTGGAAATTTGCCTTTAGCCATTGTTTGGTTGATAGTTGGAACAAACTTCCATCTGTTGTAGTAAAGGTGAACAACTTAAATAAGTTCAAGGCAGGCAGAGCTAGACAAACATTTGGTTTGAATGTATAGGTGAAATGGGAAGAGATGTGTTTTTTTTTTTTGGCTGATGCTATATAAGCTTTCTTTTTTTCATCATATGCCTCTGCTAATGGTTTTTGGAGAAGCTTTTTGAATCAAATTGAAAAGAATCTGTTTAAAAAAAAAAAAAGAAATTCCAGTACTTCTGGAGCCTTTCATCAGGGCTCCAGACCTGTATGCAGGACTCAAGATGTAGCCTAACCATTTCCTTGTGCAATAGAATTATCATTTCTTTATCCTTGCTAGCGAAATTCCTGTATATCATTGATAAAACCCTATGAACAGTCCTAGAAGCCTGTCTTTATTGATTAGAGAACTTTGTGTCCGACTGCTAAATTATCTGCATGTCTTCATTTTTCACTAACCTGAGTGTATTACCACACAGTTGGTATGTTAATCTGGGATTTCTGCTACCATGTGCAGTGTCTTGCATTTGTCAATGTTAAACTCCAACAGCCAAATTCTCAGCCCATATGCTTAATTTTTCTAGATTTTGTCAGTAGCTTACTTTGATTACTGTCATTAACCACCCTGCCATTCTTTGTATCATTTGCAAACCTGGACATTAAAGCTGATATATCTTCATTAGTATCATTAATAAATATCAAAAACAACAATGGGCCAAACACTGAACCCTGAGGGATTCCACTAATAACATTAGTCCAAGGGGAGTAATGTCCATTAATAACCATTCTCAGTCTCCTCTCACTCAACCATCCCTTTATCCATAGCAATAACTCTCCCTTAATGCCCCACTGCTTCAATTTGTACAGCAGCCTTTTATGAGCAACAGTACTGCAAACGTTCTGAAATCCAAGTATAAGTATACAGTAAACCCCCGCTATTCGCGGTATCTGTATTCGCGGTTTCGCGTATTCGCGATCGCCAATTTAATATAAAATGAAACCTAAAAAAATGTGAATTTTAAAGCGCCGTGAATATTTTCCACCATAAAAAACATGGGCGTGGCTAAAATTATCTTTCCCGGTCAAAACAGCGCTCAGTGGGTGGGGGGAGAGGGGTGACAAAATCGCGAGCGTGGATGTTTCTCGCTAATCCTTGTTCAGTATGTGTTATGCGTTTGTCATGGAAGGTTTCGTCGTTTGCTTTTAATTTATATGTTTATAAATTGATATGCTTACAAAAATGATAAATCTACCGTTTTGCAGCATAAAACAGACTTTTTCGAGTGTGTTAACAGAAGAAAGTGACTATTGTGGACAAGTTCTTTGTAACCCCTACAAAAATATGGCTACGAATAAAAAGAGAAATGTGAAAATATCAAAGAAGGTGATGACATTGGCGAATAAAATTGAGTTATTAGACAAACTTTCTAATGGTGAAAGTGTCTCCTCAGTGGCAAAACATTATAAAATCAATGAGTTAACGGTACGATCAATCAAGAAATCGGAAGAAAAAATCTGCCTTAGTGTCCGTGAAAACGCGCTAATTGCTTCAAAAATTTGCTCTGTAACTCGTGATGTTAAATTAGAAAAAATGGAAAAGGCTTTAAATCTGTGGATAGAAGACCGAACTCAAAATAAAATTCCGTTAAGTTCACTCATCATTCGCGAAAAGGTAAAACTCCTTTATCAACACTTTAGCGAAACTGGTGATAGCACTGGCGGGAAAGTTTTTTAGCTAGCAAAGGCGCTGGTTTGAAAGATTTATTTGAAATTTCTAATAAATATTACATTTAATATTAAATTGTTTCTTATTTTCATTTCGATGCCATATGTTTGCATTTCACTATGTACTGTCTATGTACATAGTCATATTATGAAGGTACATATAATACATACGTAGACAAAATTTTAGACTAGTTTTTCTTATATATTTCATACTTTGGAACGGATCCCCTTTATTACTATGGGAGCCATAACTCAGTATTCGCGTTTTCGGGATTCGCGACATTTCTCAGGAACGTAACCCCCGCGAATAGCGGGGGTTTACTGTATTCAAAATTATTTTTTGCATCCATTTCCTTTGTTACTGCATCATAGTACCTGATCAAACTGGTCAGACAAGATTACCCCTTAACCAATCCGTGCGTGGCTGCAGTGTAATTGCATTCCTCTCTAGATGGCCCTACATTACTTCTTTGAACAGTGACTCCATTATTTTCCCTGGAACAGCAGTTAAACTTACGGGTCTGTAATTACTCATGTCTCCTTTTGATTTCCCTTTGTGAATTGGGGATACATTTGCATACTATTAGTCCACAGGGACCTCCCTCAAATCCAAGGATGCGTTCATAATTGTGGCTGAGGGTTTGCTTATCTTCTTTACTGCCTCCCTTTTTATAATTGGATAGATCCCATCCACCTCAAGCTGCCTTTTTTATGTTTACCTTCAACAGTTTCTTTTCCAATTTTCTGTCAGTTATCACAAAATCATTTATCTCCCTTTTAGAGAGTGGTAAATGTCTAGCAACTTCTTTCCTAAAGAATTCCTCACAGGTAAATGTAGATGCAAAATACCTCAGTTTGTCAGTTACCTGAGCAGGTTCATCGACAGTTAAACCATTGACATAAAGTTGGCCAAGGTGATTCAATCCCTTCCTTCTACTGTTAATATAAAAAAAGCAGGCTTTGCTGCTTTTCTTCACATTCTTTGCCAGTGATTTCCCATAATCTGATTTAGTTTGCCTATCCTCCTTTGTGACTTGATTACAGACTAGTTTATATCTACCATTGGCTTCTGTATCACCTGATAATTTATGTGCATTCCATGCATTTTTTGTATCTGCCACTGGTCGTTTGATTACTATTCGTTATGACATTAGTAGGCATTCAACTGTGATATAGCTTCAGCAGTTGAAAGAATCTGTTTGCTAGGAAGAATTGACCTTCATATTTTTTTATGTTGCTTCTGCATTTGACTGTTCATATCTTCCACCCCTTTGTTATTCATGGTACAGTTTTTTTTTTTTATATGAATTGTTGGTCTAGTTCTGTCACTGTTAATGGATATTCTGTCAAAGCTTTTTTTTTTTTAATGTAATTATTCAAATGGTGGTCTTTATTCTATTTTTCTGGGTATCTTTCTACTTTCATGGTAGTAATCTTTCTACTTTTTTTTTTTTTTTAACTAAGAAATAGTTACTTTGTTGTCTGCAGAATAATCCTATGCTTTGTCTCATGTTATTGAGGAATAATCTGCTCAAAAAGTTGAGCAGATGGGCTGAGAGGTGGCAAATGAAGTTTAACTTTGACAAATGTAAAGTACTACATATGGGAAGCAGTAACCCCAGAGTGACGTATCAACTCTGTGCTACTACACTGACAGTGGTAGAGAACGAAAAGGACCTGGGGGTAATTGTGCAGGCAGATATGAAGTTTTCTGATCAGTGCAGACGGTCTGCAAGAGTAGCTCATAGCGTCTTGTCAATGATATTCAGGAATTTTTCTAGCAGGGATAAGGAGGTGATTATCCCCTTGTATAAGGCAATGTTGAGGCCACACCTTGAGTACTGTATACAGGTCTGGAGGCCTCATTTTAAGAAGGATGTAGAGCTTTTGGAACGAGTACAGAGAAGGGCACCAAGATTAGTGAATGGAACAAAGGGTTGCTCTTATGAAGAAAGGCTCAAGTTTTGCAAATTACAGTGTCTGGATTCTAGGCACCTGCGAGGTGATCTGATTGAGGTGTATAAAGCCTTGAATGGTTTGAGCATGCTTAATGCTGATGGGATCCTTCCTCTTGCTCAGAATAATCACCTGAGAGGGCATAAATTCAAATTGAGGAAAGACAGATGTAGGATAGATGCGTGGAAGTTTGCCTTTAGCCAGCGGGTAGTTGGTTGGTGGAACAGACTTCCATCCTTTGTTGTGGAAGTTGATAGCCTAAATAAATTTAAGGCTGAGCTGGACAGGTATTTGGAATGAACGGAGGGGTGAAATGGGAGCAGGTTTTTTTTTTTTTTTTTGGCTGAAGCTGCATAAGCTTGCTTTCTTGCATCATATGCCTCTACTAATGCTAAAAAAAAAAAAAAATAAGAAAAGTGTCAGTTGCTTTTTTTATCTCTAATCTGAAGCTGTTTGCTGCATGGGATATTGACCCAGGCTTTTGGATTACACAGCTCATGTATTGTATGTCCCCGTCACCACCAAATACGGAAGATGCGGAAAGGTCAGGGAATGACCACTGCATATTCCGGAGAAATATGGCATTTGTTGCTACTGCTCCTAAAAACCAAATAACAAACAAACATATTGTATGTCCCTTAAGAATAATAGACTACTTGTTCAGCATTTTGAAGTGATGTAATGTCAGATATCGTATGTAGTTTGGACTCTGACTACTTTTTTCCTGCTGTGATTTTCATGCTCCTTGTTGGACACAATATTGCATACAGGTCACCAGGGAAGAGTTGCAGCCTTTCTCCTTAGGATTTCAACATTATTTGTTGGCTTTGTGATTTTTTTTTTTTTTTTTTTTGGTCAGTCTTGTTTTATTTTTTTGTCCACCATAAGTACAGCACAATATAGCCATAGTTGCTGATGTGCCAGAAAAATTCAAAAAAACAGTTTTATTGGTTGCTAAATTCAAATTAAAGTTTGATGCTTTATTTTTTGTATGTGTAGCTCTCTGTTACTCTCGGTGTACTGAGTAGATTTTTTTTTTTTAATTGTTTTGGCAGTAAAGTGATTTTAGATAGTGTAGGGATAAGGTTTGTCTGCTAAATTCTATTGTCCATTAAACTCAGAAGAAATAGTTATAGAATGTTATGAAAAAGTGTTGTACTCTGAAATAAAAAATATTAAATGTAATACTGTATTTTACTGTACTTGCTAATTGTGTGGAGTAGAAGAGCTTGGAAATTTGCTGTGCCCCATAGTGACAACTCTGACTAAAGCTTATTCAGAGATTGAAGAACTCTTGAGTATCCTCACTGGTGGTGAAGATTCCTCCCCATTGATATGGGACATGCTTGGTAGGCTGATGGAAGGTGATGGATGAGGAAATCCTGGCTCTCTGACACTTTGCTGTGAAAATATTTTAGCTGATGATAAATTCCACTAGACTGAGATAGTTATCTGGAGTTATCTAGTTAAGTGGACATCAGTTATTTCCATCTGTTAAAAAGCCCAAATACGGAGGATGCGGAAAGGTCAGGGAATGACCACCGCCTATCCCGGAGCAATATGGCTTTAGTTGCTAATGCTCCTAAAAACGAAATAACAACAACAACAACAACAACTGTTTAAAAATGGTTTACTGTATGTAGTTTGAATGCACTGTATATTGACTTTGTGCAATAAACAATTACTGATTTAAGAATGAAAGCAGATTTTAATTATTTCTGTATTGTGTTAATATAAATTTTGGTTCAATGAAATTTATGATATTTATAAGAGAATTTATTTGACTAATTTGCTTTAAAAAAAAAGTATATAAAATAATACTCTTATCTTCACAGCATACCTCCTGCATCATATCCCAGTAGCTACACAGTATCTCAAACCACTCATCCTGATGTGATGTATTCTAGAATTGGAAGTCCTGCAGTTGCTGCTATTCCTATTACTGGTCCAATAACTGCTCACTTTCCACCTTCCTCTCAGCCTCTTCCACTTCAACAGCAGCCTCTCTTATGAGATTTTTTTAAAAGTGATGGTGGTGGGGAATTTATGAAGTGCTTACTGCTGGTGTGTACCTTCACTGTACAGTAGTCTTCTGTACAGTAATCTGCATGCACCCTAGTGCCATTGTCTGGATTCTGTGGAAGAATAGAGCTGGTTTCTCTTCCATTGCAGTTTATTACTCGGGAGGGGAAGAAATAGAAAAAGAAATTAAAAAACCCTTTGTCATGGGGGAAACAGCTGCTTTGTGCATATAGTTCTACAGTTTATACCAAGTAGGCTAATTTTTAATACATTTCTGTGTGTGCATGTGCAGATATATGAGGAGAGGTAAGAAATTGAACCAGAGTGCTTTATAAATTACCAGATACCAGTATTCATTGTTTTGTCTGTTGAATTTTGAAATAATGTAAAATACATGCACTTTATTCTTTTGTAAATTACTTCAGTCTGTTAAAAAATATATTTTCTTTAATTGCTGCAGTGCTAATTATTGATCAGTCCATACTTTAGAATTCAATTTAATGATATGGTTTTGATTTTTTTTTTTTTTTTTTTTTTTCGAATGAATAAACTAATAGTTTTAGGAATTTAGTTTAATTATTTTTTCCATTTGTAGATTTAAGAAAAACTAAATGGCACTAGCTATGTTTATGGAAGTGTCATATGGAATGCTTATAATATCATTTTTCCAGAACTTATTCTGAAAAGTTAAATAGTTTTACAAAAAATATATTTTTGAAGTATACAAGCATGTTGTTCGAGCAATTTTTGCTATTTTGTTTTGTCACATAAACATTTATATAATTGCATTCTAAATGTATGAACTAAATTTTCATTAAATGGTTAGTGATTCCCTTCTTTATAATGTATATTGATATTCTGTACCTGTATGCCTGCAAAAAAGAAGGGTTGGTTAATGCATGCACACATATATTAATCTGTCCATAATTATTTATTTTGCATTTTCAGTTTTAAGTACAAATATTAGCAACATTTCTCAAAGCACTGTAGCAAAATTTACTGAATGAATAAAAATTGTATGCTGAATGCATATGAGTAGTTGTAAATATGTAAGAAAAGGTTAAATTTAGAATACGCTAATTATTTTGTAATTTTATCATAATAGTGATACATGTATTTAGTGTATCTGTGTATTTGCTATATTTCGCTTAGTATTTTCATAATATAAGATAAAAATTTAATTATTTTGTTTTGAAACTTTTCTTTCAAAACATGTAACAGTAAAATTAAATTTTTTCAGTTTTAAAGTTTATTAAATAAGTTCGAAGCGTCACTGGCATACACTCTGATGCTAATTTTTTTTTTTTTTTTCCAATCTTTGACACCAACTCTGATGTTCTTACTCATTCTTGGAGATGTGAAACCCAAGTTTTATTATTTTATATATATATATATATATATATATAAAAAGAAAAAATATATAAATAAATCAGGGATGTCACTTGCATTTTAAATGAAGTATATAAAAATATCAGCCAGTATATCACTTACTCACACAGGATTTTCAGCTAATCTGTGGTTTTATATTTGTGAACATATGAAACTTGTGAATGGTTTCTTCAGATACCATATGATTTTCCATGACTGAATCTGTCAGCACTGTACCATCGATTGTAATAGTTTTGAACATATCTACACACATACATGTGTGTGTGTGTTTTTTTCCCCCAATCTTTAATTTTTGTCTGCACTTGTTTTATATTAACAAATTATTAAAGATAAATTACTTAATAAAACTGTAATTATTATTCTTTTATAGTTATGCAGATAAAATTTTGTTTCATATGTATGTGTGTATATATATATACATATAATATGTTAACTATAGCAATTCTTATGTCTCTTCCCTCGTAAATGGGGTTAAAGGAATTGTGCAAGCATTAAAATGAAAGTTTTATGAATGTGTCCTATGAATGTATCGGAAATTAAGTTTGTCAAATAATAAAAATATTAATTTATACTTTCTTTTAGTAAAGAAATTCATGACCTTTGTTATTTGTAATATAATAAAGGATATGTGATTCCTGATGTGTGAATTTACCCAGCCTAAAAAAAAAGCTATGATAAAAACAATTTACATTTTATTGAACACAACTTCAAATTACTCTCCATATATTATTTGCCCATGTAACAAATGATCAGTGTGATATTATACTAAAGGCACTATATTCACTATTTTCTATTGGTAGTTAAATAATTACTGATTACTTTGAAATCAGTGTTACAATTTGCCTTACTTCACTTAAAATCCAATTTATCCAAAATCAAAATGGTATCCCCTGTAGTTTTGAAATTTTTCAATGTTTATCCTTATAAACCTGTAATCCTAAATCATTGAAAGAAGTTGCAATTTCCATAACCCATAGGTGTAGCCTGTTTTCATGTGGGAACCTCAGTTTAAATTATACAGAAATAAACTTTTAGTTAATTTAAAACAGGCATTTGGCAGTCCTTTACTAGCTAAGTCAGATTATCATACAGTAATCAGTGGGTTGCGCCATCAAACTGTAGGCTGTAGGTAGAGTGATAACCGAATAGCAAGTCAAGAGGTGACCAGCATTTTTAGTAGCAGCAATCCAAACCACATCAAACCTTCATAGATTTTGCAATGATTTTGTATTGGTGTGACTGCTAAACATTCTCTATTTGGCAGAGAATGTTTAGCAGTCACACAGTAATAGCAAAGAATTTAATAATTGTTCTCTCTCTCTCTCTCCCTCCCTCATGATTGAGGTCACTGAGGAACAAATAAATTTGTTTAGGTTTATGGTTTTATATGAATAGATCAAATACCTAAGGTCTAAATGGGCCAAAAGATATATATATATATATATATATATATATATATATTTTTTTTTAGTGGGTGGGCTGCATATTGTGAACCCCTGATGTAATTCTCAGATTATGTAATTGATTGTTTGCAAATCTTATTCTATAAGAGCTTATGCTGTGAGTGATATAACACTCAGAGTTGATATCCTTTGAAAAACAGTCTTAAATTCTGAAAGTTTTATTATTAATGCCATATAATGCTTTTTAAAGAAGTTACACTGTAACCATATTCTTGTTGGATAGTATTTTTATATTTTATATATCTTTGAATAATGTTCACTTTGATCATGGTGTGTATATGCATGCATTTGTGTGTAGACACATGCATACGGTAATATACAGTGTTTAATTATTTATTGGTTGCTCTAATTTCAGCCTGGCCAGCTGTTATATTCCATATAAACGCATGTGGATAGCATCATTTTATTTATCACATATATTCTTAAACAGGAACAGAATTCCTACAAGAAAATTCTCGACTGAAAATTGGTGAAATAATGAGCACTTAAACCTGTGTGGAGTGTAATCTGTCTTTAATTTCTTAAAGAATTAGATGTTTCTTGATGTGTCTGTACCTTTTTTTTTTTACTACTTCTTCAGTAACTGTAAAGACAGCTGAACTGGTAAATTATGGTGATATGATTTACGTAAAGTTGTTAATTTTGATTACACATTATTACCCATTAATTTGATCATACGCCATTACACGTTAATTTGATTATACATTTCTTATTTGTTAAAGTTAAGGTTTAGTCTTAAATTAGTTAACAAATTGCTATTAGCAAACATCAGATAAAGAATTAAGTTTTAACAGTTTTAAATAGTTTTACATTAGTTTTTAATTTTGTTAATAAGATAAAGTAAATGGATAACTGTGAATACTTACACTCCTGTAATGCTGTCCTTACAATACCATCAACCTCACATTCCAAAACAGTAGTTTACAATTCATTATTTATATCTTTTGTGCTGTACTCTTAAACTAAGAAAGTTTAGAATTAAAATTCTGGTTAAAGTCTTCCCGGGCCAATCTTACTTTAGTTTGTTACTGAGGATGATTATTAGCCCCAGGAGACTTTAGCCAGAGTTTTAATTTTAAACTTTTTTAGAATTAAGTCCCAAAGTATGTAAAATGCATAAATGAATAGTTAATTAATGGCTCAATTATAATAAATATATCAAATTTAATATATATATATATAAATATATAACGCATAGGGCGTTGGGTTGCTTGAGAAGCTATAACTTACTAGCTTTCGTATTATACATTATAGCCTGCTTAACTTTGTCTATTAATGCACTATTAGAACTTACCACTACAACTAATATCTTAAATATATATTTTAGTTTTTTGGTAGTTTCTTTAACCCTTTTTTTGTGATATTTCACGTCATTTGGAACTGGTACCTTCGAGGGGGGTACCGCTAAATTATTTATAATTGGCATTATTTTAAATTTACATCATTTTATTAATTGGGTTTAATGACTTAATTGACTAAATTATACAGGGGATTATCGACTACCTTTTTGTCCTATTATCTCTACTTTCCCTTCCCTGTTTGTTTATTTTATATTATTTTGCGTTTCGTTTCGCTCTGCATTATTGCCGTACTACTGGCTGATGTTTTTATTTTAAATATCATATTTATTTTAATTATCAGATATATATATATATATATACATATATATATATATATATATATATATATATATATATATAGTCATATAAATTAGAATAAGGTTTAAAATAATGCCAGCAGTACGGCAAGACAAGAGCGAAAAAACAAAGTTAAACCTAAATTCAATTCTAACAGGGAAGGAAGAGAAAGGTAACAAGAATAAAAATATTGCAGCGGAAACTCTAAATTAATTTAGAAAATCTAATTATACGAATAATAATTCATTGAAATTTAAAAGCCAATTAAATAGAAATTTAGCGGTGTCCCCTCTGATGGGCACCAGGTCCAAATTTATGTGAAATATCACCAAACAGAGATTTAAACCACTAACAATAAAATAAAACAAAAATAGAAAAAATAGACTGACCATTATGCCCCATCTCAACAGAGGACCACAAGGCCAATAATGGTCAGGGAATCGCTGCATTTCGAACGCTAAACAAATCGCTGCAAAGGAGAAACGATCGCAAGATCAGTCCGCCACACTGATCCCCAAATCGAACCGCCAATGCAGGGAATTGAACAGCGGTGGTCCTGATGCAGCAAAAATCAAAAATAGAACAGACATGAACACTCCAGTGCAAAGCCACACTACTGACAAAAGTAAATTTAACCCGTTTATATAAACAAATAATAAACTGTAGATGGCAGTACAGGCACAGCGTTAGCAATTTGCCCAATACTATCATGTGACATAATTATGTTTAAATAATGTTGGAAAAGAAGTATTACTTAATAAAAATAAAAAGGAGGGTACAAGAGCCACAAGTGGCCTTGTGGTCCTCTGTTGAGATGGGGCATAATGGTCAGTCTATTTTTTCTATTTTTGTTTTGTTTTGTTTTATTGTTAGTGGTTTAAATCTCTGTTTGGTGATATTTCACATAAATTTGGACCTGGTGCCCATCAGAGGGGGCGCCGCTAAATTTCTATTTAATTGGCATTTAAATTTCAACGAATTATTATTCGTATAATTAGATTTTCTAAATTAATTTAGAGTTTCCGCTGCAATATTTTTATTCTTGTTACCTTTCTCTTCCTTCCCTGTTAGATTTGAATTTAGGTTTAACTTTGTTTTTTCGCTCTTGTCTTGCCGTACTGCTGGCATTATTTTATTATTTTAAACCTTACTCTAATTTATATGACTATATTTCAAGCATCATGTAGAGGAATATGCTTTTTGCTGCCTCTGATGTGTGCTGTACCCTCCTTTTTATTTTTATTAAGTAATACTTCTTTTCCAACATTATTTAAATATAATTATATATATATATATATATATATATATAAGCAATTGTAACCGTTTTATATAACAAATCGTAAGAACATTACAGGAGTGTAAATATTCATAGTTATCCATTTACTTAATATTAATTTATTTATTATTAATCTTATTAACAAAATTAATAAGTAATGTAAAATTATTTAAAACTGTTAAAACTTAATTCTTCACATGATAATAATAAGTTTGCTAATAGCAGTTTAACTAATTCAAGACTAAACCTTAACAAATAAGAAATGTGTAGTCAAATTAATGTGTACCATTGTGTAATCAAATTGATGGGTAATAACGTGTAATCAAAATGAACAACTTTATGTAAGTCATCTATATAATTTGCTTGTGTCCCTCTGTTCAGAACACTCTTTGAACTTGAATAACTCAGACTAAACATCTATGTTTAGACATAGATGTTTAGTCTGAGACTAAACATCTATGTTTAGTCTGAGTTATTCAAGTTCCTTTTGAAATAGGTTTTATTTCCAGTAAAATTTCCAAAATTTTCAAAATTGTCATTTTTTAATAGTTGCTTTATGAAACTGTTGAGCAACAGTTTAATTACAGTTTTGTGAAATATTCACCACTAGAATAATTGTAATTTTATCTGTGCAATAATTTCAATTTTTTTAAGAATGATATAATTATACGTGTAAAAAATTATTGAATTTGATTTTTAAATATATATTGTGCGAGTCCTTCCCATGACACCTTAGCTAGCAGCAAAGGGAACTGAGGGAGAGGTTTTTATAATTACTTCTTTTCTGAAACATTTTGGTGAAATATTTGCCACAGGTGTTCTATTATCACCATAATTTACTAGTTCTGCTGTCTTTACAGTCACTGAAGAAGTGGTACTGGAAGTACCACGAAACATCTGAGAGTAATCTGTAATTCTTTAAGAAATTAAAGACAGTTTACCCTCCATTCAGGTTTAAGTGCTGATTATTTCACCAATTTCCAATTCTTGATAAACCTACACACTATGCTGCTAAAATAATATTTAAGATTAAAATTCTCGGATTGATTTTTACTTATTTAAACTGTAATTACAAGGTAAGTGGAATCTGTACTGTTGTAGAAGCCTTAAATGAGTGATAAATTAAAAACAAACTTTAACACGTGTAGGCTAGCTGAGATCTACAGACTGGCAGAAATCTGCAAATCCCACAATTTCAGGAAGAGGATATTTCATATACAGGAACTCCTCGACTTACAGAAATACGACTTTACATAAGTTTTTGCCAGCCGGTGCAAACTTAAAAAAATTCTTGGAAACATATTCTGCATCCCGTAGGAATAAATGTAGGTATCCTGAAAATATCGTAATGGGAACCCAATAACACTAAGGGGTTTTTTTTAAATTCATTCGAAGTCCTTGGAAGTTGAAAATTTTGCTGTATTCCTAAGCTGTTTATCTCTCTAAAAGGTCATATTTATAATGGAAATTGCACTACCCTTTCATCGCTATCATATGTTCCCATTATAAGAATCAGTTTTTGAACGCCTTTGTGATATTTTTCTAAAGCACGTTTCTGGAGGTCACGACCAAAACACAAAAACAATTTTGCACTTTCTGATTTATTGGGCTTTTCCGTTAGTGCATCTAATTATAAACGGGTAGTAAACTCAATCTTATTGCATTTGCGATAATACCGATAACTGCGATTGTATGGGTTTTTATGCTATTATGGTGAAATGCATTCCCCTTCATTGAAATCTTCAATCATATAAAAAACAAATTTTCAAAAACTTCTCTTCATTCCTATTTACATATTACAATAATGAAGGGAAAGCGACCAACGAAAAGTGCAAGTGGTGGTAGTGCCAGGAAACGAAACAAAATTGATTTAGAAATGATGAAAATTATTAAGAAGTATGAAGCAGGACAAAGTTTGTCATCTATTGCAAGGGAATTAGGTCTTGCTGCTTCAATAGTGAATACTATTTTAAAAGACAGTGCATGTATAAAGAACATGTCAAAGGATCAATGTACTTAAAATCAACAGTGATTACAAAACAGCATTCAGGTGCTATATCGAAGATGGAACAGCTGTTGATAATATGGATGGAAAAGCAGATTCAGAACGAGTGCCCCTGAGTCTAATGACCATTCAAGCAAAAGCAACAAGTATTTATAATGATATTACAGATAAGTATGGTGAACCCCAAACCAAGTCCATGGCAATCAATGAGTGGTTTAATAGGTTCAAGCATCGCGCTGGTTTCCCCAACGTTAAAATATGCAGTGAAGTCGCCAGTGCCGATTTGGCAGCTGCAGAGAAATTTTGTGATGTGTTGGAAAAAATTATTGACTTTTTCCAATTATTGATTATTGGGGGCTGTTGCAAATTTTTAACGTTTACAAGACTCCTCTGTATTGGAAAAAAATGCCAGATCGAACATTGCCAAAGAGGAAAATACAATGTCAGGTTTCAAGGCATCAAAAGATAGGGCCACGCCCTTGCTTGGGGCTAATTCGGTGGGAGATTACAGATTAAAACCACTGCTTGTGCCATTTTGGAAATCCTCTTGCATTTAAGGGCAACAATAAAGCTACCCTACCCATGCATTTCTGATTGAACCAGAGAGCTTGGATAACAATATCTCTCTTTGAGGATTGGTTTAAATACTGCTTCATTCCCGAAGTTGAAAAATATTGTAAAGACAATGATTTTTCTTCTATTAGATAATGCTCCTGGGCATCATACACATCTAGATGATTTTGATTCGAACACGAGTCATATTTCTACCGCCAAACACGACTTCACTCATCCAAACCTGTAGCTCAGAGTGTTATTTAGAATTTAAAAGCATACTATTTACGCACAACATTTGCTCAGGCATTGTCTGCAGTAGACGAGAAAAATTTTACGTTGAGAGACTTGAAAATCTTACAATATTTGCCACACCATCTTAAACATTAATAAGGCCTGGGCAGAAATTACTAAAAGTTGTTTAAATGGCACATGGAAGAAAATATGCCCATGGCACGTAAAAGGCTACAAAGGATTTTAAAAAGACAAATCATATGAAGAGGTTACAGATAAGGTTGTAAAGGTTGCAGAACTACTACAGTTGGAGGTTGATGCCAAAGACGTGGAGGAGTTAATAGAGGAAGAAGAGAAGGAATTATCTAACAAATAACATATTGAATTGCAGGCAGCAATAGTAAAAGAAAAAAATGCTGACTAAGCTCAAGATGAACCAAAAAAGCAGCCAAGACACTTTATCGCCAGAGATATGGCAAGGTTTGAGAAGGTGGATCCTAACAGTGAACGATTGTTAAAAGTTAACAGAGAGGTAATGCTTACTTGCTACAAAGAAATCTATAATGAAAAGGAAAAAAACCACTGTCCAGTCATGTCTGCGCGGGTAGCACAGTGGTATTGTCACCATCCTCCCCACACCGGGTGGAAAAGGCCCAGGTTCGAATCCTGTCGATGAAGCAAGGAACTTTATGGGCTTTTTTCACTCCGTGGCTGAGTTAGTCGGTCTCGGGCATAGATAGCAAAATTTTTCCCCAGAAACTGGTTTTTTTGTCCAGCAAATAGGCAAATCGACCAGAGAACATACACAATTTTACAGACAAAATACATATATGGGTATATATTAGAAATAATGGGTGGCCTAATATAATAATTTGAATTTGTTCAGTCATCCATTAATATGTTCTTTCGTAAGGTTGAGCGGCTGACCCCTTCTAAATCTCCACAGCCCTCAACTTCCGCAGCGGCATACTTATCAGCTGAAGACATAGATTCTGGCAACGATGCTCAAGAGGTAAAACTTGCTGACGTTATGCCTGTCTCCTCTCTTTTTTGTAATTTTATAATTTTGAAATTGCACCCTTTTTTAATTTTTTCCTGCTCATGAGATAAAAAATTGAATAAATACAATAAATAATTCTGTTTACATGTTCGTCAAACATTTCTTTTTTGATTCAATCAATTCAGCGAGTGCTGCACAAGCATGGGAGAAATTCCCTAATTTACGTAAAATCCGACTTACATAGCATTCCACGGAATGCAACTCTTACATAAGTCGGGGAGTTCCTGTATACAAAATCTAAAACTTTAAATTGAAATATTGTCAGATTATCAAATCTTTAAATTTTGAGCTGTGACTAATACATTAATACACCTGTGTGCTAAGAGATTGATTTGATCTTTTTCCCGTAACAGCTTCAAAGATAAGGTTTAAACCATTTCATAATCATTTTGTTAAATTTTCTTATTTTAACCAGTGCAAATTCGACGAAGATAAGCTTTTTCAAGAACACGTTAGTTGTGTTAGTTTGAAGCCTAGGCGTAATTAATAGTGTAGTTCCATACAGTATATTATTCATAAATTATTTTAAAAATTAGTAAGAATAAGTATGGCTGGATAGCACTTTAGCTAATATGGAATCAAGTACTTTCTCTGACCAAAAAGTAAGCTTCAGAAGAGTGTGTTACTTCCATTTCGAATTAATAATTATAGTATATCTTGATTTCAGCTCAAAGCAACCAAAGATCAAAATTTTGTATCCAAATGTCTTCTGTATCTCTTGAATAAAAACCACTTGATCAAAAGGGATGCCAGATTAATACCTGCTCTAGTGATTCAGTACTTCCCTGGGGATAAAGGTTAAAAATTTGGATTAAAACATAACTCCTGAACTTTCTTTGAATGAGAGGAGTCTTTACCAAATTTAGTTGCCCTGGCCCATGTGGAGACTGAATGAGTAAAGAACAGGTAGATGAACTTCCTTCTTTATATGCTAGATAAGTTTCAGTATTACTTGGTGACAGTTCAAATTGCAGAATTACATCTGCAGGCTGAAAAGCCTGCTGATGTAAAAGGAATAAAAGATATTACCATCCCTAGATATAAAAAAAAAAAAAAATGTACTTTTGAAATGAGTATACTAGGCACACAGAGCAGCCACATCGTTAACCTGTTTAGTACCGTACCTAATACTTGGGGTAGTGATATGGCTGCTCTGTGTGCCTAGTATACTCATTTTGAAAGTACATTTTTTTTTTTTTTTTATCTAGGGATGGTAATATATCTTTTATTCTTTTTTTTTTTTTTTTTTCACATTTTTGAAGGGGAGCAATTCTGAATCTTTGAAAAAAATTCAAAAAATTCAAGTACTGAATCTTTGAAAAAAACAGACCTTTGAAAAATTGACACATGCAGTTTTGCATAAAATATACAAGCAAGTTGAGACTGGATGTTTCATTTAAAAATTGTGAATAGACTATTGAAGAGGTGTCAGAATTATTTTCTCTATGGTTCTGATGATGGAAAAAATCTGACCTCTAGTGAAGAAGAAATAGACTTAATTCCTTATCAGCAGAGGTCCAGAATGTTTTTAACAGCTTGGTAAGTAGCATACCACACCATATTGCATATCCTATTTCTATCCATTTTCTTTAATAAAATACTATACTTTTTTAAATATTTAAAATCCTACCTCAAATTTTTTTTTAAAAATGCAATATAAAGAATTAGGCTTAATTCTCATGCAGAATGCTGCTGTCAGGATGCCATCCTGATACAAAATTTTGTTAATTTGGATGTATATTCCAACTTTTTCTTGTTCTCAAATATTGGGCCTTGTATCAGTCTATGCATAAATGTACCACTGGGATAACAACTACACTGAATGGGTTAAAATTATAGTTTAATGTCTATAGTCATATATTTACACTTTTGATGATAATTACAATAGGATCACATCAGACAGTGAAAGCCATTTGATTCTTCACTTTACTAGAGTAAAATATGAATATTGCCAGTGTGCCTTCCCTCTATCTCTTTCCCCCTTTTCTGAAATAATATTTTTACACAGTATCATATTCTGTTCTTAACGTGCATGCTTGTTTGATGGATGTTTGTAAAAACTGTAGTGAATTAGGAATTTTCCTGAAATTTCTGTAACATTAAAACATATTTTTTTAATTAATGCTTAAAATAATCCAGTAATTTTCAAGAGTTGACACAAGGAACATCCTTGAAATAACAATTAAGCAGAAAATTAAGGATGGCAGCTAAATTTGTAAAAATAAAAATATAGGTAGTGAATTTGAGATGCTGGGACTAAAATCAAACACAATGTAGAATCTCTCAAATAGTTCAAAAAGAATTAAGTTTATTTTCAAACATATTCACATTTTCAGAAAAAGATGAGAAAGGTTTCAGTTCTGCCAATTAAATCAATAGCCTGTTACTTTTTCCTCAGTGATTTTTTATTTTATTTGAATTAGGCCTGCTTAAACTGAAATATTTTATCATTCAACAGTGCCCACAGAAATAATTTTATATTATTAGTAATAACTGTAAAAATCTTAATATGAGTAATCAGTACATATTTGAAGTTTCAATAAACTTTCAGTGCTCTTTCATTGCCCATAATAATCTACCTAAATATATGTTCTTAGTTCTAATTGAAATATACGTGATATGCAAAAATCACAATTTTTGATTGTAAATTTATGTAATAGGTATTTATTTTGTTTAATCTTATGTACACAAAAAGAAAAGAGAAATTAAATTGACTGACATGATTCTGTCTCACTTCATAGCTTAAGTTACTATATAGTCTTTTTAATAGAACATCTTATAAAAATGTATTAGTTCAGCATTAATTAAAATAAACTTAGTAACTTCCACACTTTTATGCATGTGTAGTGCACAACTTCATTTTTTTTTTTTTTTTTTTTTTTACATAGAAGTTCTTGAAGTATGGTAGAATCTATTAATATAAAGTCTGTTTATACAAATTTCTCATTTATACAAAGCACATATTGTTCCCCTGCTAAAAGGTTAGGCTTCTTTACGTAAACATTTTAGTTTATTACAAAAAAGTTAATGTATATTAAAAGTTTATTTTTATTGCATTTTGTCCCAAAGCTTCTATAATACTAATTAAAATTTTATTTATTTCCAAACAAAATGCTGTTCAAGTGGTCGAAAATTAAAGAATCACTATTGTTTTGTTGCAAAGTAGATGACAATACAAAATATCTCCCACTTGCGATTGGGGAATTTTTCAGTCTCAATTGTTGAGAGTGGCCTGAATAGCTTCAGAAAAAAATTAATATTTTAATAATTCTAGATTGTTGTACAGCACATTCTGCTGAGACACTTAAGCTAAAAAATATACCTTCCAGTATCATCAGCTGGATCAAGGGACCAGTCAAGCCAGCCTGATAAAGTACTTAATCTTGAGCATGGAAGGAACAATTAGCAGCCAAAGTGGAATATCTTGAATGCTATTGGTAATGTTATCAACCATCAACATTAAAAACAAGGAAAAAAATTAAGCTTGCATTGAAATGATTCAGATGATGGTGCAAAAAGAAGAAAAACTATGAAACCATCCCTCAAAGGTGCCATTTATTTGTAGTTCACACACTGACAAAGTTTAGGATGATCCATATTTGGATCTTTTTTGTGTGTAAAGGTGCTGAATTTTAACAAAAAAAATAGGTGGTCCAGATTTTAAAGCCAGTACAGGCTAGCTAAAAAACTTGAAATCACGGCATAGCATTAGAGAACTTCAGATTGAAGGGGGAAATTTTATCTTGTGATTTCCCTGCACTGGAATTGTTTAAAAAAAAAGTTTATCAATCTTATAGAAAGTGAAGGATATTCCAAAGATGACATACAATGTTGATGAGACTGGAATAAACCTGAAGTCACTACAAAAATCTCTTGTCTCACCATGAAACAGCTGCTCCCGGGTTTAAAGTGAGTAAAGAGGCAGGTACAACTATGGTTAACACTAATGCTAATAAGATTCATGCTTTGCCATTGATGCTGATAGGAAAATCATCAAAGAAACCCAGTTTTAAAAATGCTTCCTGCCTCCCTGTGAGTTATGAAGTGCATGAATGAACTCGGTTTACCAACGATTTTATTCCGAATGTCAAAAAGTATCATGAATGAGAAGGCAAAATGGGCAAGGTCTTGCTTATCCTAGACAACATGCCATAAGATCCTTCAGTGGAAACACTAAACAAAATAGACGATGAATTTCAGGTCTTGTTTCTTCCACTAAACGTTACTTCACTCCAACCGATGGACCAGGGAGTCATCGAAAATTGAAGAGAATCTACAAGAAAACGTCATTTACTTTTAGCAAAAAGCAATGAAGAAAGCATCGTTGCTTTTTTCAAAAACTTAGTCTCGAGGAATGCTGCTACATGTTAGCTGATGTGTGGGAATCACTCACTGCACAGAATTTAAAAAATGCTTGGGAAAACGGTGGCCTATTTGCAGAAGAAACTAGATGGACAAATACTGAATGAGATAATCAACTTGTCTCAGTCGATCATTTGGTTTGAAGCTTGTGATGATGAAAGGGCATGGCTGGAAAATGATATTGATGCTACAGGGTTTCCTGTTTTAAAAAAACGAAATTGTGAATTTAAAAGAAACTCCTAAAAATGATGTCAACACTTGGCCTACACATGCAGAGGCATTTGCCACACTAGAGACTAATGGCTTGGTATGAGTAACACACTGAATGCAATCCGACTCAACTACTCTTGCTGAAAAGAGAGATCTGGCAACAAAGACTTTAAGTTCGAACAGGGTGCAGCAAAAAATGTTTTTGTTTTTTTTTCGTTAAAGGTCTATAAATGTGTGTTATTGTGGCTGAAAGTTCCATTCTAAAATCAGAAGTCCAAACTACCTCCCACAGCAGGTGGAAAAGACCCGTGTCTCAATCCCATCGATGACAAACTTTTATGGGATTTTTTGTCAACGAAGTTGAACTAGTTTCAGCCGATGGTTGCATAGAGTCAAATCGATACAGGATACAGGCCATATAAAAAGCTCATGTTAAGAACACCCAAGTGACTGGTCATCTGCCATTGTGAAATATGTCCATAAACTGCAAGTGTTTTCTGGATGAATGATTTTCCTGTATTGCTGGAAGAAATATAGTTTACAGAGGGGGGGAATCTCGCTGTCCACACCTAAAACCGACAAACTCAAACTCAGTCACGGAGTAAAAAACAGACCATGATAATTTCTGGCGTCATTAACGGGATTGGAGGCCACTGCTTGTCCGCTATGTGTGGAAGGGCTGTAATTATAATTGCCTTGCTACCTGTCCAGATATGCAATATACTAATGCCTAATAGCCTTAGTTTTGTCAATTGAAAAAAAAAAAAAAAAACTTCAAAATAAGTTATTCAGCATAGTAGCAGTGAATAGGAGTAAAGAATTTAACAGAATCACTGATTCAGGTCATTGACGGTTAATAAAATTACAATAACTATCACTGCTCTATGCTTTTAAGCGTCCTTTATCCATGCCCTCAGGCAGACATTCTGAATACTAAGGTGTCCCATGAGAAATAAGGCCGTCATGTTTCTTTATTGGGGAAGGGGTAAAAGGTAAATAAAACATTGGAAATATCTTCACAAATACTTTTAATATTATAATTGTAATCATGATTTTAAATACTTTGACTTGTGAACCTGCTGTATTTTTTGGTGATTGTCTGTACCTCTTTCGAGAAAATTTTCTTGTTTGGAAATGAAACTGCAGGTAACTGAAATCTGCTTTGGACTAATTCAAAAAGGTTGAAATGAATTAGTTTTCCTTTCCAGAAGTTTAGTAACTCCCGTGGGTAGCACTGTTGGTAGAATTGCCGTTTTTTCCCAAACCGAGTTAAAAATACCCAAGTTTGAATTCAGTCAAAGACATGAGGAATTATGGGCCTTTTCACAACGTGGCTGAGTTAGTTGGCCTTAGGCAAGGTTAGAATGGTTTTTCTCCTGGAAGCTCTGGTACTTTATCCAGAAAACTGCAAATCGACCACATAACACTCGGAATTTACAGACACAGTATATACGGCGAAATATGGACTGATGCGCCTAAAATTCTACAAGTTTAAGAGACACTTGTATTCTTGTCAAACAGGGATGATACTTAAATACAGTTTTATCCCGAACGTGACTTTTCTGAATGATAAAAAGGTTCGCAATTGGTTTACACCTAGTTTACAGTCGTCATTTTTGTTAACAGGGCACGGGTCAATGAATGAGAAATTATATGCATTGGGACTAAGTAACACGGACCTTTGTTTTTGCGGGCCCAGGGAAGGCTGGCGGCACATACTATATGATTGTCCAATATATGACAATGCCAGGACAGCGATACGTGAAATTCTTGAGAGTATAGCTCCAGGAGAAGAAGCTATATTTTTAAGAGACTCTAGTAAGTTTCAGATGCTCCAGGTATTTTCTAAAGAAGTGTTTGAACTAAGGAAAAGTATGATTCCAGTGATACGATGTTGATAAGATCCATCTGGCTGGAGGCACCGAAATGTTTTTATGCTGCCGTTCTTACTGGCTGCACAACTGGAAGATCTACCCTTTTCTTGATCTCTCTCTTTCCCCCCCCCTTGGTTTTTTCCTTTTCACTTTTTGATATATATACGTATGCATGTTTGCGTATATATGCTAAAAACCAATATATATATACTTAGTATATATATATATATTTTTTTTTTTTTTTTTTTCTATTTAGTTATTTTTTTTTTTTTTTTTTTTTTCTATTTAGTTATTTTTTTATTTATTTTTTTTTTTTTCTATTTAGTTATTTTTTTTATTTTTTTTTTTATTTTTTTTTTATTATTATTATTATTATTTGTTATCTTAGTTAATCATTTTTATTCATTTCTTTCTCTTCCCTTCGGGTTTTTTTTTTTTTTTTTTTTTAATTTTATTTTATTTTTCCCTCTGGAGTGGGCCCCAGAGGGAAAAAAAAAAAAAAAAAAATTACTTTTTATTTTATTTATTTATTTATTTTTATTATTATTATTTTTTTTATTCTATTATTTTATTTATTTTTTTTTTTTTTTTGTCTCATACTCTGAGACCATAGGTGTCCCATCTACTGGAACTGGCCCACCTTCCCGTGGTGTGGACGAGTACCCAGAATCATCTGTCCAGGTGACTGATGCTTCTGGGTAGCCAAGCGGTCAGAACATAACAACAGAACACACACATAATACACACAAACCGACGTCACACACATCTGGCCCATTTGTAGTGATACTGTTCTTCACAGAGATACGAGGCGGAGTTTAACTGACGTTCTAGGAGCCGCCCCTTACATAAACACATGTCCACATGTCTACTTCGGCAACGCTAGATGCAATAATATTCTATCTGAACAAGATGTGCCACTGCATAAACAAATTCTTGAAAAATCTCCTTTGATTTGTTCATAGATTTGAAATCTTTTAACAAAGTACATAGTTAGGCCTGGTGATATTTTTTTTGTTAGTTTTTGGTGCATTGGCTTCTGTGACCATATTGCACCTCCCAAGGTTTTAGAATTTTGTACTCTGATCCAAGCCTGAGGCGGGATTTGAACCCGCAAACTTTGGGTTGGCAGGCAGGCATTTTACCCGCCCAGCTAGCCCGGTCGGCCGATAATTTTGTAACAGCAATTGGCGTATCAGCTATCCATATCAGTGTAAAGATAGTGGCTGTGGCTCTGTTCAATGAACAGTGCCACTCACTCACTAGTCTAGATCGTATTGATAATGGACCAACATCCAGCCAATGGAGTCGGGACAGCATATTAATGGGGCACACTAACAGAGGGTGAAAAGAATAGACAGGCTAGCGGATGGACTACGGATCAAATGAGACAATATTCAAGTGATAAGGAGATACCATATATTCCGCAGGAGAAGCCGAGCCTGTTTTTTTTTAAAGTTATCTTTCGCATCTCATATAGTGATGTGACAGTGAAATCTGCGCTACAAATCACTGTCTACTTAATTCAATTATTTCTGCTCTTCCTTGCGCTACTCTTATATGGAAAGTCCTGAATGCTTACAGGTGACAACCCGACATCTTATTGATGATACATCCCTCGTGCATAGCAAAGTTGGTAGAACCGCCGTCCTCTCCACATCAGGGGGATAAGACCTGGGTTCGAATCCCGTCGATGTCGGGAGGAATTTTTATGGGTATTTTTCATGTCGCTGAGTTAGTCGGTCTCAGGCGAAGTAGCTTGGATTTCTCTCCCGAAAACTCAGGTTTCTCGTCAAGAAAACAGAAAATCGACCACAGAACAAGTGCAATTTACAGACAATATATGCGGACAACATGGCCTTAGCCGCCGACACTCCAAAAACACAACAACAGTATACCTATGTGGAGGCTTTGGTTGTGTAGCCAAACTATTCCTTGTAGCCTGTTTAGTACTTCCATAATGCATCAATATGGAAGCTCATTTGCTATAAGAAATTAACAATCTCGAAAGTTTACGTATCGAGAACTCGAAAGATATAGTTCCTGACCAAGTTGCTTTTAATTCAAGTTCAGCATTTTATACTCTATTTATAAATTAACCATAAAATTTTGGACTAGTTTTTTAGCTGTTCAAAGACCATTTTCAGTCTTCTCCCACTCAGCCGGCCCTCTATCTAAAGCAGCAACTTGCCCTGAATACCATATTGCTTAAATTTATGCAGCAGACTTTTATGTGAAACGATACCAAAAGCTTTCTGAAATCAAAGTATATGATCAAAATTATTTTTTTGCATCCCGTTCCTTTGTTACTGCATCACTGTATCCATCATATCAGCGTTTCCCAAACTGGAATCTGAGACCAGTTCCATGGTGTCAGCGAAACGGACTGGTAAAATTCGTTCTATATATAGCAAATTGATGATAAATAGTTATTATATATTTATGTAAAAATAAGAATAAAATTGAATTGTTTTACATAAAACTTTGAATTTTCTTTTCAGAAAACTCAATGTTCATACATATATATATATACACACATACATACACAGAGAAACGTGCATATATATATATATATATATATATATATGCACGTTTCTCTGTGCACATATATATATATATATATATACACTGAGTGATCACTGAATTATGACCACCCCTACAAAAACAGAATGCGACTCGTTGACCACGAGAGGTAAAAAAGTGCGGAGTTAGTCGACCTATGTAGCATAAATAAGGTGTCAGTGGTTCAGTAGGCAGTAAAATTCCGAGCGATTTTTCCGAGTGATGGGTAAAAGGAAAGATTGATCGGACTTTGATAAAGGACAGATCGTGGGTGCTCTACGAGCTGGTACCTCGATTTCCTAAACGGCTGAACTGGTGGGGTGTTCGAGAGCCGCCATTGTTAAAGTGCACCAGGGCTGACGTCAAAATGGTCAAACAATGACCGGACAGCAAAACTGCAAAGGTCAACGAAAGGTTGATGTTAGAGGTGAGCACGGGGTTCGACGACGCGAACAGGCGCAGCACTGTTGAAGGGTTGACTACCCAATACAACATGGGTCAACCCGGAACAATATCTGGCATGACCATGCGTCGCACGCTCGCATGTATGGTCTATACCAACAAACAAACCCTACGGCATACTCTCCTAAACAAGGTTCATCGGCGTAAAAGACTCGCCTGGTGCATGTAAGTTGGATGTTAGAAGATTGGAAGAAGGTGTGCTCATCGGATGAGTCACATTATTTACTCCATACCGTAGATGGTCGTGTAGATTTGGCGCCAACAACACGAGGCTCTTCATCCATCATGCATGGTATCAAAAGTGCAGGCCGGTATGGGCAGTTGTATGGTGTGAGCATGTTTCACTGGCAGGAACTTGTACCCCTGGTGCATTTGGAACAACGTATCAGTGGTCTCCGCTATCGTCAACTGCTTGCTGACTGTTACACCCCGCTATGTTACACTTTTTCCCAAATGGCGATGGTGTCTTCCAAGACAATGCGCTGAGCCATTGGGCACTTCTGCAGGAATGGTTTGAGGAACGCAGTTCTGACTTCCAGCATATCGATTGGCTGAAATGGGAGAAATCGCAAGAGCCGTTAGTCCCAAATATACCTATATCGATTGGCTTCCGAACTCTTCCGATATCCCATAGAACACTTGTGGGACACTATGGAAAGGCATATCAGGTGTCTGGATACATCAACAACCTTATGTTGTTGATGTATCCAGAAAGCAGCAATAAATACATAAGCAGCAACCTTGCTGCTTATGTATTTACACACAGCTCGGTTGGCCATACCTCCCGAACACTTCCGACAATTTGTTGAATCAATGGTACGTCGGACAGCTGCTGTACTGAGGGCAAAAGGCGGATCTACGAAGTATTAAGTAGGTGGTCATAATTCAGTGATCGCTCAGTGTATATATATACAGGGGTTCGTAAACTTTTGATTTTTTGAAAGCATCTCCGTAGATCTCACTAGTTTGGGAACAACTACATTAGATTGATCTCCTCGTACCAATCCATGATGTGACTGCAGTATAATTGCATTCCTGTCTAGATGGTCTTGCATTACTTCATTAACCAATGACTCCATGATTTTCCCTGCAACATAAATCAAACTAACAGGTCTGTAATTACACACCTCACCTTCTGATCCTCTTTTGTGAATTGGGATACATTTCACATCTTGAGTCCACAGAGAGGCCTCCTGAATCTAAGAATGCTCTCATAATTATAGCTAAAGGTGTGCTAACCAGTCTTTTACTGACTTCCTCAATATAATTGGATAGATTCCCCTCCACCACAGAACTTTTTTACGTTTAGCTCCTTCAGCAGTTTTTTCACACTTTTTTCTCAGTTATCCTAAAATCACTTTGCTCGCAGTTAGATTGTGATATACTTCTGATAGGTAAACCCATCCCTAAAAAAAAAAAAAAAAACAATTCCTTCCATGTGAATGTAGATGTAAATTATTAACTCACTCTGTTTGCAAACTGAACACTTGCAGCTCTCATTTGGTTGCACTCATTGACTACCCCTCTGTTACGCTGCATGAAATAGTTCTGACCGGAATTGCAGAACTGCTGATGTAATCATCTTTTATTTTGAATTTCCTTGGAATAGTACACGTGACCTATAACTTTGGCTATTTGAACTGATAAGGAACTGTCTCTGTATGGCACCTTTTAATGATTGTTATAGAAAATTCATTATTACTATACACTAGAATTACTTATTATTAATAGTGATATGGTACAAGGAACCCTGAGGCTTATGCTGCAATAGCCAAAAAAAATTCCACGTTACCCTGAGAGAGAGAGAGAGAAGGGAATCACCAAGAAGGCAAGAAAGAGAAGAATGATGATAAGGAATAGTACTAGGACCCCAAAGGTATTCTGTATTATATGTTGCTAAAAAAATATATTTCTGCTTACACTTTGGATAAGGAAAAAACTGCAAGTAACAGTTAATTAATTTTCATCTGCAAAGTAGCTCAGTGTATGGACTGACTCGTTTCTTCATTGAACTACCTAGATGTCTTAGTCTGATCATCCTTTCATTGAAAAACTTGCAGATTTATTGAATAACTTTTGTTTTTCTGAAGATTTCTTCCTTTATTAACTTTACTTATAATACTATAAAATGATTAAAATCTTACAGGAAGTTGAAAGGGGTCTACAATCCAATTATAAGAATGGCAAGAAGTCTTATTCTTAGGAAAATATTCTCAGGACTCCTATAATTAATGTGGATCACTCATAAGCTCTGATCTTTATAATAGTACTGACATGCTTCCTTTGATATTAATAAGAGCATTTCTATGGGAAAAAATTAATACTGGATGATTTTAGTTGATTTGCTGAAAATGATAAGAACACATTCCACGGTGAGCATGGAAACTTTATCTATAGCTAATCGTTTAAGGAACTGTATCTGTCAGATTTTTTATGTATTTTATTTTATGTACAAGTTAGTGCAAATGCATCATATTAGTATACAACCAATTATAGATTAGCAAATTATTTGCAAAAGCAGCATCGTTTAAGTCATATCTCATATTGTGAATACCCTCACGACGAGTTGCCATGACATTGCACTACTTCGAATAAGTAACGCTTCACCTAAAGGAGAAGACTGTTGTTACTTATTCGAAGTGGATACCACCACCCAGACGGCACCGTTTCAGGGCTATTTTGCCCTTCTTCGGTGGGTGGGTGGGTGGGTAAGTAGGTACCCAAGTGATGTAATGATGGCAAAACAGTTATGAAGTATAACTCCACAATATGAGAGATGCCTGATATGGGATATGACTTAAACGATGGCGCTTTTGCAAATAATTTGCTAATCTAGAATTGCCTGAGTACTAATATGATGCATTTGCACTAACTTGTACATAACTTTCTCGCAGCCTGAAGAATAAGCCCTAATGCATTATAGTATTTTATTTTATTAAATATTTGTGTAGACACACCATAGATAGCCCTTAAACGAAAACTACGATAGTAGTGTAAAAGCCTTAACTGCAGGAGCTTTCATCTATGAGTATGGACTTGGCACACCCAGGGTCCTGAGCTGGATATCATCATTATTCTCTTTCTTAATGATTCATTTCTACTTCTCTCTCTCTGTCAGGGTAACTCGGGAATTTTTTATGGCTGGTGCAGCATAAGCCTCAGGTTTCCTTGAACCATATGGCTAATAATAATAATTTCTACTGTATCTCATATTCTACCTTCACAACGATTCACCATGTATTGCACTACCTCGAATGAGTAACGCTTCACTAATAGAGAAGACTATTGTTACTTATTCTCAGTGGGCACTACCACCACCTAGACGGCACCGTTTTAAGGCTTGTTTGTATATGTGTGGGATAATAACTTTACTGTCCACTTGTCGCTATTAGACTTAGAAAAGCAAAAGGTAGAGAGAAAGTTATAGTAGGAGTGGAAGAAGAAAAGAAACTGTGTAGAAGAATGAAAGGGACAGTAACTCCTTCAACTCACACCACTCAAAAACTCATGAATTCCTCGAATAGGCAACGCTTCCCCAGTAGAGAAAACTGTTATTACCTATTCTCCGAAACTCCGTGAATATCAAGCTCCTTCTGAAGGCACCAGTTCAAAGCTATTGACCTATCATCGGTGGGTGGGCAGGTACCCTGGTATTGCAATCATGACAACCCAGTTTTGAAGTTAATCCCACAATATGAGAGATGCATAAAGATGTACATGATAATACTATAATAAATTCAAATGCAACAAGGCATAATATTATAACAGCTTAAAATTATCTATTAAATATTGGTGTAAATACACCATAGATAATGCCAGGTTACCTACCCACCGATGATAGGCCAACAAACCTTGAAACGGTGCCATCTGGGTGGTGGTGCCTACAGAGAATAAGTAACAATAGTTTATTAATGAAGCGTTACTTATTCGAGGTAGTGCAATACATGGTAACTCGTTGTGAAGGATGATCACAATATGAGATACATTTATTATTATTAGCTATATTGTGCAAGGAAGCCTGAGGCTTATGCTGCACTAGTAAAAAAAAAAAAATTGAATTACCGAGAGAGAGAGAACAAGAGTCAGAAGTAGAAGGGAATCACCAAGAAAGAGAAGAATGATCATATCCAGCTCAGGACCCTGGGTGTTCCAACCCCATACTCACCAGAGATGAGATCTATTAAATAACTCTGGGGTTATTTACTAAGTCCAGGGTTATTTAATGGTGGATCAGAGTCACGTATCGAGACAATACATGTTCTGCTGGGATTGGCTCACCATTCCGTAGTATGGACGAGTACCCAGAATCATCTCTCCAGGTGATTGATACTTCTGAGTAGCCAAATGGCCAGAACAGCACAACACATGCAAACCCACACTAATCACAACACTGGCCTTTTTGAAGTGACATTATTCTTCACAGAAACATCAGGCAGATTTGAACATTTGTTCCAGGAGCCGCCCTTTACATGTCCACATGTCAGTGACCTAAACAGGACTATCAACACCGATGTCTGTAGCACAGTGACATCGTCACCATTCTCCCCACACCGGGTGGAAAAGGCCCTGGTTCGAATCTCGTCGATGACGCGAGGAACTTTAGTGGGCTTTTTTTTTTTTTACTGCGTGGCTGAGTTAGTCAGGCTCAGGCTTAGATAGCAAGGTTTTTTCGTCCAGCAAAACAGGAAAATCGACCAGAGAACACACGCAATTTACAGATACAAATACTGGTTTATGTATTAAATTACGGGTAACCCTAATATAATAATTATGCCATTCATATGTAGTGATCAATTTAATTCATTTCCTTTCTTCTAGTGTTAAAATAAATGAAGAAGTGTTTGCTACTTTTCTGTCCAGAGACCTTATAATCAGCTTTAGCTTGGTTAACCTTCTTCGTTTCTTGATTGCACACTAGTTTATAGGTACCGTAGGTTTCCATGACCCAGGCTAATTTATAAGCATCTCATGTATATTTCTTCCCTGCCACAGTTTAGGTCTAAACCTTGAACAATATCTCTTAGTTGGCATAGAAAGGTAGCTCCTATGATTACTTCCCTGAATCTTTCCATTTAAAATTTTCAGTTGGTAACATCATCAGCTGATGCCACTGATTATAATTTAAAATCTATGTTGTCGTTTTTTTTTTTTTTTTTTTTGTTAGTTGTTGGCGCATCGGCTTCTGTGGCCATAATGCACCTCCCAAAGTTTTTGCATTTTCTACTCTGATCCAAGCCCGAGGCGGGATTCGAACCTGCGACCTTTGGGTTGTCAGACAGGCACTTTACCCACCCGGCTAGCCCAGTCGGCAAAATCTATGTAAGACCATTGTAGTGACCTAACAATAGTCACTTCTTTAAGCAGATCCTACGTGAATACACTGGGATCACTGCCAACTAATGAATCCTTTATCTGTGGATACCTAATGCATAAAGAGTCACTGCTGATAATCAGTGCAAGCTTCCTCTCCTTGCCTCTCTTACATGCTGTCGTAGAAAACAGTCATTCGATACATGCAAAAAAGCATTGTTGCTGTGTGAGTGGCTAACCGGCACGTTAAATATGAAAATAAAAAATGGGAAGTAATTATTACTTAAAGTCTCCCATTATAAGATCTTCAGATTTTCTGACCCACCATTTGTCTGCATACTTGTTCTTTATACTCATCACAATCATTTGGCTTATGACTCACTTCTAATCTCATTTTTGTTTTTACCTAGCTTATATCACACCACTGACCATTGCACTGGCCACCTACTCTGACTGGGGAAACTTCCTTAGATTCTCCTTAAGCAAGAGACTTTTTTTAAACTTCACTGTTGAAAAAAAAAGCCGTGAATTAGGGTTGAATTTGAAAGTGCCTGCAATTCTGCCCAGACACGATAGGAGGGAGTATATGATAAGAGCCCTGTCGATCAATTCGGCCCTGGAAAGATTGTGCAAGGCTCAAGGGGTAGAATTTTTTCAGCCTGGTCTGTACTTGTTAACAGGAGAGACTGCTTCTACACGCATGGGATACACTTAAATAGAAAGGGTGCAAGAATATTTGATGATGCTTTCGAGGCAGTGTTAGGTGGGTCGAAAAACTGCTAGATTGGGGGGATACAAGGACTAATAGATTAACAGTAGCCACTGGCAGAGGTGAAAGTGATTCTTTCACTGCTTCTATTGGAATGAGCCGCAGCCTGGAAAATAAGATGCACGGTATTTCAGAGACTGCTGGGAATCATTTGGGTACGAGTAAACAAATGGGTTGTGTTAGGGTAGCTAAGAAAAAGAACAGATGCATGTATACTTGCGTGTACACCAATGATAGGAGTTTAGTAAATAAATTTGATGAGCTTGAAGTGCTAGTCAAGACATCAAAGGCAGATATTGTGGGGATTTCAGAGACGTGGTGTCACACAGATATAAGGAATGCAGAACTGGAATTTGGCTAGTACAATGTCTACAGAAAGGATAGGCAGGATAGGAAGGGAGCAGGGGTTATGCTATTAGTTAAGAAATACATAAAATCCAGGGAAGTGAAGCCACTCGACATTGCTGGACAGTGCAGTGTCGAGTCAGTTTGGTGTGAAATAAGCATTGGGAGATCAAAATTGAAAGTAGGAGTGTGCATTAGGCCTAATGACTCTGATGAGTATAATAAGGAACTGTACAGGGAAATAGAGTGGGCCAGTAAATTAGAGACTCTTATAATGGCGGATTTTAATTTCCCAGATATTGACTGGAATTTGGGGGCTGGTCACTCATACACTAGCAAGGCTTTTGTGGATTTATTGGATGATTGTTTTCTACATCAGCATGTTCAGGAGGCAAATAGAGGGAAGAATACTCTTGATTTGATTATCAGCAGTGATTCTTCATGCATTAAGAATCTGCAGTGAAATGAACCACTAGGTGGCAGTGATCACAGCGTGCTGAAGTGGGATTTACTCAAAGTGGTTATTACCATTAGGGGTAAACAGGGCTCCCACTCACAAATTTTAAAAAAACTTAGATTGCAACTTAAATAAACCCAAAAAAAACCTAGTTTTCATCATATAGTATAGCAACACAAATAAGATGAAACTTACCATGCAAAAATATCTTTTATTTAATTGTAATCAGAATTTTCATCCCATTCAGTTCCCTCCATATTTATTTTTTGAAGTTCTTTCATTTTTTCAAACGTTCTTCGTATCTTTTATGACAAGTTCCTTGTATGACTTCTTTTACCAATTCTGATTTAGCTTTCCATGTATAGCAATTTTGATTAGATCTATTTATCGCCTATTTTGGCATTAGTCGATTTTTCACAGTTTCTAGTTTAAGGGAGTTTGTGGCTTTTGTTTTTACATGGTTTACTTGGGAGAAGATTCTTTCTACGCTTGCTGAAGAGTGAGGTAAAATAGTTAAACTGGTCATAAAGTTAGATGAAATCTCATATTTAGAATTATTAAAGCCATCTTTTACATTACGTAAGAGATACCAAAACTCAGGAATGGTTTTGTAAGAGAAATCTAAATCTTGATTTAAACGAAATGATCTCCATTCATCATCTAGAAGATCTAGTTTGTCTTCAGAAACAAGGTGAGGGAACTGCATTGCTAAATGGAAAATTATGGATGGCGAATTGGCACGATCATGTATCACTGCTGGGTCAAGAACATTGAGACTGGCGATAATTCCATCATCATTTAGAGGAAATCTTTTTCTGATTTCCATACAAAATTCAACAAGAAATTTTAAACAATCATTTTTAAACCTGCTTTCACGGTCACCAAGCGGTGTTGAATTTAATAAGGCCATACAAAGGCCTCCCAAATATATTTTATTCAGAGGCTTATGATTTATTGCATTGCTTGGATCAATTTCAACCAGCTTGCACGAAGTAATGACTTCTTTTATGAAAAAACTAAGAATATTTTTATACTCAATTGAAACCATTGAATGAAGTAAGTGCAATCTGAAATGCTCAGATTGAAATTCAATATTCAGGCAGTTTATTTTCTCCAGTACATATCCTAAAAACAACAACATATGCTTAGTTCCTTTGGTAATCATAGTATTGTAAATATTCCCTGCACCATCGATTTTGTCAATTTTTGATTGAGACTGAAAATAAAGAACTAACGCATCCCACTGCTCAGTAATAATTTTTATTACATTGCCACAGGATAACCAACGTGTTTGTGCTAATTTGGGGATTCTATGCTTAGCAGTATCTACAACATCTTGAATCATTTTGAACTCGTTTAATATTTTACTACTACGGGAAAAATAAGAACTCTTTATAACAAGAGATATCTTTTATAAATATTTCTAGATATGATGGTAGTACCGTGACTGAATGACTAGCACATAATGCAAAAGAATGGCAAACACATCCCATTATAAATACTGATGGTACATCCTTTTTTAGCAATGACTGGAACCCACTCTTAGTGGCACAATTATCACTATCGAAGCCAACGAGATTACTTATTTGAATGTTTTTTTTCTATGAAAAGATCTTTTACAGATTGATAAAGCCCTTCTGAAGTACCATTTTCGACACAAACAGTGTCAAGTAACACATCTACAACATCAAGTTTTTGAATATCAAAATATCTAACAACAACAGCTAGAACTTGCGATAAAGATAAATCTGTACTTTCAGCTATTATCATTGAAAACTTGTTTCTGCATATGTTAGAAATGTATATTTTTTCATGATAGGCTATGCCATCTTGTATAAGATAAGAGACTTTAGTCGCCTTCATCTGAACTTGTTTTGCAATATTGTTATCATGAAATTCTTTCTTACATGCTTCTATAAGGTAATCACATTGCGCAAATGGAATATTATGCTCAGAAATGAGTGCAGCAATTGTTAACTCTGCCTTTGCTACTTCTTCATTCTCCATAGGTTTACGTTTTGTCAAGAACGTGTCTAACGTTGAACTTGTCTTAGCAACATTTGCACTTTTTTTTATGTTTAACTGTATTTTTATGCGCTAGTAACATCGATTTATTGGCATTCTTTAATTTCATTTCACAACAAATACAGTAAGACGCACCTTTTTCATTACTGTCTTCTTTCAACCAATCCTTTAATTCCGGATCTTCTAACCATTCATTTCTAAAATTTTGAGTATACCACCGTTTACTCATCTTTCTCTGTGGGGAACAAGTTTCAGACATTGTGGGCAATTTGTGGGTATGACTAATTAGCAGTTATCTTATTTAAAATGTTCTATAAAATAAAAAATAAATCACTAACCATTAACATAAAATAGAAATAGTCACTACAATTTAAATTTATTATATCACTGTATGTAGTACACGCATAAATGTAAAAATCACACCAAATAATGCAATAATACCACGAACGATCACGAAAGACTGTGCAGTAAAGACCGCCTTCCGCCTGCTCAATAGGCTGCGCATACATGTTAGTAACACGATCATGTATGCTTACATGTATGAACATGTAAGCGTAATTTCATAGTGTAGAACCCTGCAAAAACTTTGAAATTTGTAGTATTTTGTACAAGCACTTGAGATATTACAAATTATGATCAGTATTGTTAGAATATAAAATTAAGAAAATTGTAAACTGTTATTAAATGTATTAAATTTTATTGTATTTACAAGAAATAAAAATAAATTTTGACTTAAAATTAAAAATCACCGAAAAAACCCAGATAATGAGATATTTTTGTGAAAAAAACCTATCAACCCAGATGACAATCAAAAAACCCAGATCTGGGTGGAAAAACCCAGGAGGGGGAGCCCTGGGGGTAAAGGTTATTGCTTTCGTCAAGGCGACTACGATGGACTGAGACAGTATTTAAATTCTATACAGTGGGACCAACTGATGATGTTACCAACAGCAAATTCAAAATGGGAAGCATTCAGAGAACTTATCTTGGAAGCTACTAGGCTTTACATACCAACTAAGAAATATTGTTCAAGGTTTAGGCCTAAATGGATGTCAGATGAACTAATGAGACATATGGCAGAGAAGAAAAATGTATGGGATACATATAAATTAACATGTGACACAGAAGCCAATGATAGATACAAGTTGATCTGTAACCAAGTTACAAAGGAGGTTAGGCAGGCGAAGGCAGATTACGAGAAATCTTTGGCAAGGGATGCAAAGAAAAACAGCAAAGAGTTCTTTACTTATGTAAACTCTAGAAGGAAGGGCATGTATCAGATTGGTCCACTTGATATCGATGGGTCAACTGTTGATGATCCTGCTCAAGTGGCTAACAAACTAAATGAATATTTTGCATCGACATTCACACATGAGTTATTCAGCGAGGGGAATGCCAGAGGTGTATTCAACTCTGGCAGTAAGCTAGAGAATCTTGTAATAACTGAGAGTAAAGTGGAGGAGAAATTGTTGAAGATAAATACAAGAAAGGCACCTGGGTGGATAGGATCTATCCAGTTATATTAAAGGAGGCAGCAAAGGAAGTAAGCAAACCCTTAGCCATAATTATGAGCGCTTCCTTGGACTCAGGGGAAGTACCCATGGACTGGAGATGTGCAGATGTGACCCCAATTCACAAAGGAGAAACAAAGGGCGACACAAGTAATTATAGACCTGTGAGTTTAACTTCTGTTCCCGGAAAATTAATGGAGGCACTGGTTAAAGAAACACTGCAGGATCATCTAGACAAGACTTCAGTTATAGCTCAGACACAGCATGGTTTTGTTAATGGGAAGTCTTGCCTGACCAACTTGATTGGATACTATGATGCAGTCACAAAAGAACTGGATGCAGGGTATAACTTTGACATTATATACTTGGATCTTAGAAAGGCTTTTGATACTGTTGCACATGGAAGACTGCTGTACAAATTGGAGCAGTGTGGCATTGGAGGCAAATTGCTGCTATGGATAAAGGGATGGTTGAGGGGGAGAAGACAAAGAGTGGTAATCAATGGACGCTGCTCATCGTGGACTAATGTTATTAGTGGAGTCCCTCAGGGTTCAGTATTGGGTCCATTATTGTTTTCTGTATTTATAAATGATATTGATGATGGTATATCAAGCTTAATGTCTGTCCAAGTTTGCAGACGATACGAAGGTTGGCAGGGTTTTCAAGGACACTACTGACACTATGCTACTGCAACAGGATCTAGAAAGGTTGAGCAGATGGGCGGAGAGGTGGCAAATGAAGTTTAACATTGACAAATGTAAAGTACTACATATAGGAAACAACAACCCCAGAGCAACGTATCAACTCTGTGGTACTATACTGACAGTGGTAAAGAATGAAAGGGACCTGGGGGTGGTTGTGCAGGCAGATATGAAGTTTTTTGAGCAGTGCAGACGGGCTGCAAGAGTAGCTCATGGTGTATTGTCGACGATATGTAGGAATTTTTCTAGCAGGAAAAGAAGTTGATTATTCCCTTGTATAAGGGAATGGTCAGGCCACACCTAGAGTACTGTATACAGGTCTGGAGGCCTCATTTCAAGAAGGATGGAGAGATGCTGGAACGAGTGCAGAGAAGGGCAACAAGATTAGTGAATGGAACAAAGGGGTGCTCTTACGAAGAAAGTCTTAAGTTTTGCGAATTACAGTGTCTGGAGACTAGGCACCAGCGAGGTGATCTGATAGAGGTGTACAAAGCCTTGAATGGTTTGAGCATGCTCAATGCTGATGGGATTCTTCCTCTTGCTCAGAATAATCACCTGAGAAGGCATAAATTCAAATTGAGGAAAGACAGATGTAGGATAGATGTGAGGAAATTTGCCTTTAGCCAGCGGGTGGTTGGTTGGTGGAACAGACTTCCATCCCTTGTCATGGAAGTTGATCGCCTGAATAAGTGTAAGGTTCAGGTGGACAGGTATTTCGAACGAACAGAGGGGTGAAGTGGAAGTGGGTATTTTTATTTATTTTTTATTATTTTTTTTTTTTTTTTTGGCTGATGCTGCATAAGCTTGCTTTTCTTGCATCAAATGCCTCTACTAATGCTAAAGAGTATAACCTTCTGTATGTCTGACTTTCTCTAGCCACATCTGAGTTAGTCAATCTCCTGGGAGGACAATAAAAATTGTTTCCCAGAAAATCGGGTATTTTCATCCTGCAAAACAGTCAAAACGACTAGAGAACGCACGAATTTTACGGACATAATAAACATGGTTCGATGAGTTTGTTTTCTGTGATAACCCTAATCTGAAATAATGCCCTTTCTGTACATATTCTACTGACCATATTTAAGTTCTTCATCTCTTATGTCTGAGTGTTACCATGTCCACAAAGTCTACTATAATTACATATCTTGGACCTGTTCAGCTCCTGTGTGTGTGTGTGTGTGTGTGTGTGTGTGTGTGTGTGTGTGTGTGTGTGTGTGTGTGTGTGTGTGTGTGTGTGTGTGTGTGTGTGTGTGTGTGTGTGTGTGTGTGTGCACACCTGAAAAATGTACAGACAAAACATACTTTTAGATGTCGCTCGATGGTCAGCTTGTTTATTTTGAGGGATTAAACACTAGAGTTTCCAGGAAAAAAAAAGACGTGCCATCATCATCTAATGTTGCTTTCACTCGGAGACCGAATAACTTGGCAACGGTCTGTAAAAACCCAGAACAGTTGCTCTCAACTCTAAGACATGGAAAGACGGTGATTATTAATATTAGCCATATGGTGCAAGGAAGCCTGAGGCTTATGCTGCACCAGCCAAAAAAAATTCCCGAGCTACCCGAGAGAGAGAGAGAAGCAGAAAGGAATCACCAAGAAAGAGAAGCAGAAAGGAATCACCAAGAAAGAAAAGAATGATGATATATACAGCTCAGAACCCTGGGTGTGCCAAGCCCACACCCATCAGATGTGAGCCCCTGGGGTTATTATAACACATGACCTTTTATTGGGAGCTTCTACAATATGTGAACCTGATTAACTATATGCTGGACGCCACTAAACCAAAAGGCAACTTTTGTATACTGTTAACTTCAAATTAGTAAGCCTTTAATTTTTTCGTGCCCCTTTGGCTGTGCAATGTAGTTGTTGCCATTACTCTCAATCGGTTCGTGCGTGAAATTATTTGACAATGTATCATAATTAGCGTGAAGAGTGATATTACTGTCGCTAGAGGGATAATAGGTCCTACTTAAATGAATGCAATGGATGGGATATTTATGAAGTTGGTTGATTATATCTGATTCTAGGTGATATTGTTTCCTTGTTTTAGAAAAATACCAAAACTGCCTTTAAAAAAAAAGGAAAGGAGTTTAATGGTGACTTCTGAAATATGGCAGGAAATGAAAAAGCTGCGGTACTTCCTCAAAAATATGGGTCTGGGCCTCGTGGCTTAGGTACGATATTTTCAAACTGATTTGGCTAGAGCTGGAAGAGTAAATACTATAAAAATAAAATCGGATTTGCTTCATGGTAGTGTACGTATTAATTCTAAAGCCTCCCCATTTTACGTTGCTGCGATGTAGTTTGTAAATGGAGCCACAGCTTGTACAATAAATTTATTTATTATTTTTTTACATTTTCGTTAGAGTATTATGTGATACATTTTGCTGTTCTCTGTTTAGGGATAGCGTTATGCAGGGTGGTCCATAATTCTGGAAACTTTTGAATAACTGTTGATGTAAGTATGAATGAATTATTTGAAAATAGTTTATAACCTTTTTTTTAAAAGCTTTTTGAAATGTAATGCAACTTCTATAGCATTTTCTTATTTCGCATGCCACTTTATAGTGAAGGAGAGGATAGAAATTTGAAAGTAGCATGCAAAAGCGAGGGTTTCGTGTCAAACAGCGTTAACTACAAAATCATTTTGTAGTTTGTTTTTGCAATTAACCAAAAAGTCATTTGACATTTTCTTGGTTTACCGGAAATGTACTTACAGCCTAGACTAACTTTGTAAAGTACTAGAGAGATACAGTTTTATGACATGATATGCATTGTTATTTATATAAAGTAAAACTAAAGTTATTGCAAAAAACGAAATGCAGTTTTGTAGTTAACGTTGCTTGACACTAAACCCTTGAAATATGAAAATGCTCCATAAGCTGCACACTAGTTCAAGAAGTTTTTTGGACAAAAACCACCCACCGTAAAGACCATGGATATACTCCGGATTATGAATACACCTACGTACTTTGGCGAGAAAGAAAGGAAGAAGAAGGCAGTCCTGGCTGTGTGCAATGACCGGTGTTTTGCTTGAATCCCTCCCGAAGTCACTTAAAAGCCTAACCTTTTTTTACTAAACAAAAATGACTACTTGAATACAAAGAAAACTCACCTCAATCACAGAACTTGACTGGACAATCACTCCATTCTTCAGCCATGCTCGCGATGTGGTGAAAAGGTGTACCCATAAAATGGAGATGATAAAGCAAATTATGAAGTTTGATGATGTGGGAGCAGTACCATAATCTCAGCCCATAACCTTGCATCTCAAAGACCTGCCAATTTGGAACTTAAAAGGGAGAATATCAAAATAAGTAAAAAAAAAAAAAAAAATCAAAGAAAGCAAAATCTGTAAATTAAAATATTCAAATCTAGCTTAAATAGAATCGTAAAGGAACGATTCTATTTAAGTTAGTAGCTTTTTAGCATTCTTAAATAGAATGCTAAAAAGTTTGAATGAAGACTACTGAGATAAACGATTGGAATTTGCTGAATGGTCTTTGGCTATTAATGTTGCAAACCCAGATATTATCAACAGTGTTTCTTGAATTGAAGAAGCCACATTTAAACTAAATGGAACTGTTAATTGCCATAACTGTGTTTACTGCTCTCTTGATAATCCTGGGTTTTAACTGTTTAAATGTCCTTGGCTTGACATTGTGGCCTGGAACATGATTCCTTCATAGAAAAAAGTTCCATTCTTGGAGCTTTTTTTCTTTGAGGGAACCATAACAGGAAAAAGTTACCTGAGACTGCTAAAAGACAAAATCCTTCTGTCAGCACAGTCCAAATTAAATTTTCTGCATCACTTTTTCTATGCAGGATAGAGCATCAACTCACTGTGCAAAAATTGTCAGAAAATTCTTAGATGAAAAGCTCCCAGGTAGATAGGCACCTCCGTAGCCAGGTGGGAAGGAGCAGCAATGCGTAGCACATGCTTCTTGATTAGACCGGGGTTCGAGCCCGTCACCACCAAATACAGAGGATGCGGAAATGTCAGGGAATGACTACCACGTATTCCCTGAGCAATATGGCCTTAGTTGCTAATGCTCCTAAAAACCAAATCATAACATAACATCCCAGGTAGATGAGATGGATTGAATGGCAGGGTTCTATTACATGGCTACTCTGCTCCCTAGATCTTACATCCTGTGATTACTCTTTGCCGTGATTCTTAAAGGATAAAGTATTTAGTAATAAACACAGGTCTCTAACTTTTGACTGACAGTCAATAGTTAGAGAAGTTGAAAATATTTTGGAGGAATTTGCTTTGCTGGTGTCACTGTGCCAAAAAGACTAGTTTTATAAAGACCAAAATGGCAGCCATATTGAACAGATGTAAAAATATTTTGTTTGTAAAAAATCTTTTTTTATGTAAGCTCTTTGTATCATGTTAGCATTAATTAAAATATGTTTAAAATATTGTTATTTACAGTCAAATAGATTCCCTTACTTATGGACCACTCTGTATTACAGTAAGAACACGGTAGACTTATGTCGTACAATGGCGAAGCTATACATGTATCAATAAGGCCTCATACAACACAACAACATCCTCCATAGCAGAGAATCCTTGGTCCACAGGAAGTAGCTATATTTGGTGATTCAGTTATCAGAGAAATGGCAAATACAGTGTGCAAAAAGAACAACCAGTTTGTCTTTTAAGGGCAAAAAAGGTGATGTTGTACACATTGGTACTAATGATATTAAGAGTAGATCTTAATTAACAAGTGCAGAGCAATGTTGAGAAAAAGATTAAGACATTTAAGATGGAATAGGAGGGAGTACATGATGAGAAGCTCTGAAGAGATTATGAAAGGCTCATGTAGAATTTTTCCCGGCATGGCCTGTGCTTGTTAACAGGAGAGGCTGTTTTTACAGGGATGTGATACACTTAAATAGAAGGGATGCAATGATATTTGCAGATGTTATGGAGGCAGTGTTATGTGGGTCAGAAAACTGCTAGCTTGGTGGAGGGAACACAGACTGATAGTAGCTGCAGGCAGAGGTATAAGTGATCCTTGCACTGCTTCAATTGGAACATGCAGCACCCTGGAAAGCAAGGTGTTGAGGATTTCAAAGCTTGCTGGGGTCCTCATGGAAAAGCAAATACATGGGCTGCTATGGTTACTAAGAATAAAAACAAATGCATGTATATTTGCATGTGCAGTAATGCTAGGAGCATTGTAAATAAATTTGAAATACTGGTCAGGTCATCAAATGCAGGCATTCTGAGGATATAGAAAGCATGTCCGTTGACATAAAGGATATAGAATTTGAATAGGAGAGTACAATGCATACAGAAAGGACACAGGGGAGGAGGAGTTATGATCTTAGTTCAGAAGCACATAAAACCTAATGCTGTGAGTTGATGTGGGTGGCAGTGCAATGTTAATTAGTGTGGGGTGAATTAGGGAAAAAATAAGATTAGGAGTGTCTTACAGGCCTAATGATTGTGATGAGTATAATGAACAACTATGCAGAGAAATAGAGTAAGCCACTAAATCAGAATGTCTTATAATGAACGATTTTAACTACCCAGATATTTGTGGGTTGGTGAGTCAGGCACTAGCAACAATTTTGTTGATTTATTTGATGACTGTTTTCTACAGTAGCATGTTAGAGAGTCAGCAAGAGAGAGCAGTGCTCTTTATCTGATTATATCAGCAGTAATTTTTCATGCAATAAGAATCTGCACATAAAAGAACCACTTAATGGCAGTGATCACAGTGTATTGATGATGGGATTTACTTACTGTTATGGGCAAAGGGAAGGAAGGGCTTTTGTAATGGTAACTGCAGTGGCCTCAGACAGTTCTTAAATCCTATGCATCGAGACCAACTGATAATAATAATAATAAAAAAAAAAGTGGTCATGCTTGTAGAATTAAAATTTAGTATTAAAAGCTATAAGGCTTTTAATACTGAATAAGAGAGACAATTCAAGGCTTAGACCTAAATGGATCTCAGATGAACTGATGAGACTTGTGGCAGAGAAGAAAAATTCATGGGGGATGCATATAAATTAATCTGCAGTCAAGTCACAATGGAGGTCAGGCAAGCTAAGGCAGATTTCGAGAATTTTTTGGCAAAGAAAAGCAGCAAAGACTACTTATGTAAGCATTAATAGGAAGGGGGATGAATCACATCAGTCCACTAGATATAAATGGTTTAACTGTTGATCCTCTCAGCTATTTTTCATCTACATCCACACTGGAGAAAGTTTTTTTTTTTTTTTTTGTAGAGGGGTGTCAGAAGTATATCAAACTCTGAGAGCTAAATTATTTTGTGATAAATGAGAGGAAAGTGAAAGGGAAATTGTCAAAGCTAAACATAAATAAGTTAGTTAATATACACAGTGCATTACATTTTGGGCACGTTAGTAATAGCAATAATGTTTTATAACAAAATAAGTCAACCCATCTGTGAAAATTTGTTAAAAAGATCCCTAAAATATTCTAAGTAAGCATTGAAATTTTAAAATGGTCTGAGCTCCAGTTAGAAATATATAGTAATATTTCTGTAGGGAAACTGAGGAGGGAATGCTATGAAATTGGAATTCAACTTAGAACCATTCAAGGGGCCAACAGAATACTGTATATGTTGAAAATTTGCTGGTAGTCGGTTTTTTTTTTTTTTTTTTGTCATTCAGTGTGAAAATATACTTTTATTTATGCCAATTTTTGTAGGGGGGGGGAAAAACAAGGGCTGTGAAATAGTAACTAGACCTGAAATTTTGTGAAGTACCAACAGAACATAGGTTGAAAATTTGGCCTCTATCAGACTTTTCATTCTAGAGTGATATACATACCCAAAATATACTTTCATTTATATGAATAGATTTCTGAGGTTGGAGGCTATGATTGATCTTAAAAAAATTTCCAGGGAGCAACAAAACATACACTGCAAATTAAATATCAATTGCGTAATATATAAACACCCAATAATTCCATTACAAGTTAATGTATGCAGTGTGTTACATTTCAGAATGTTCTATTTTTTTCTTAAAATTAATTTTTTTTCTGTGATGAACTGAAGTGAAAATTAACTATAGTTATTTTCTTATCAATTAAGTATTAAAATTATAACTTTATAGAATGCATAATAAAACTGTAGTTTTATGTTCAGGAAACTTGGCTGTTCAGTTTAATAACAACTGAATAATATTTATTTCTCCTCTCCCTTTTAAGTCCCTTTTCTCTCTATATATGTGTCTCCGTGTTCATGAGTCTCACTTGAAAATACATGTGAAGCATGCATGGACTGTCTAAAGCTAACACTACCACATTAAAACTATATTTAATGTGACTTTCTTTTTTTCCATGCACTTCGTATGGAAAAAAGAAATAAATTGCCAGGTTTCTCTTTGTGTGATTTTAATGAAATGTGAGATAGCTCCACAAATCTTTCTATATGAACCAAGTGTGAAATTTCATGAAAATCCATCCACTGGAATCAAGTTGTTACATGGGAACAGAGGCCAGAAATTTAAAGTGTGTGGGGAGTGGTTTGTTGTGTAGTGTTATGTTCTGCTGTTTCTCTGACCATTTAGCCATTGGGACCCACCGTTGCCCACACTTTGCCATGAGGCAGGTTAGGCACCAAGTAGATTATTTTTAAGTACTCTGGCAGGCTCCACCACCTAATTTCCAAGGATTTCAGTGGCAAGACCTATATTAAAAAAAAAAAGGGGGGGGGGGTAAACACTAGAATTTGGACAAAAGAGATTTACAGGAAAGCAGTAGAATTTAGATGTTCATTAGAATTTGGCGGCATTGTTAGGGGGTACTTGGTCGTTTTAGTGACAGATGGGGAGACTGAAGACTGGGGGATGGGGACGATAGGGTAGGCATTCCCAAAGAAGTCAGTGGAGACGAGCCCCACCAGACGAAGTATGGGGGAAGCAGAGAGGGGAGGAAACAGAGACCCATCTCCTCCCTCCCCTGCCTGGGGATGGGGTTTTAGAGGGAACTGGGTTAGAGTTCAGATTGCCAAATGGTGTGTTGGCAGCAAAGCCACAGTATGTCTTAATCAGTGATGGTTGTCAGGTCCGTGTAGTGTCGAATCTTGTAGGAAGGTCAAACTGCCCGTCCCGCTCTGTGGGAGGGATATGTTAGCTGGCAGTGGGTAACCCATCAGGCAAAGGGGTGGGAGTGAGACATTTATTTCATTCATAATCTGCATTCTCACTACTTGCATTTTTTTTATATTTTATAATCTTCCCCCCCATTATTTATTTATTTATATATATATATATATATATATATAGTTATATATATTATCTCTTTATCATAATTATTTCTTAATACCATTAGTATATATATAATTTTAACTTCATTTATTATTACCATTACAATTACAGGCCCCCCGGCTAAAGTTAGTCCACATATGCTAACTTGTTATCCTGTTCCATATACACTTAAATACCTATAAATAAATAAATAAATAAATAACATTAATAAATAAATACCAGAAAATAGATTAAATCAACCAATAATTAAGCATTAAATCAATTAACCAGTGTGTGTGTATATATATATATATATATATATATATATATATATATAATAAAAGAATAATATTAAGAAGCTAAGTAATCGTAGTTTGGAGAGTGCAAAAATGAAGATAGTGTTGATTATGGATCAGGGACACTGCATTAGCAAAACGTACCCTACAGCCATAATATGTATACATATATATATATTATTAAGAAAGTGTAAAGGTTTTGTTTAATCATATTGAATCTACGGTATACACCAGAAGTGAATTCTACGAAATGGATAAGGCATGTAGTGATATATGGAAGCAGATTAGGTGAAAATATCAGTAAGCTAGTAGCAAAAGGACTCAATGTAGAATGAATGAGAATGAATAGGCTGGGCACTGAGTGAATTAGGAATTATGGTAAAAGGAAATAAATGGCAGTTTTGGTGAAAGAAAGAGTGACCTAGCATGAGGGAAAGAGAGAATGAAAGCCAAAAGAATACAAAGTTAATAATAACTTATATTACTTTATATATACTAACTAACATTTACTAACAACACAAACACTATCACTGCATTCTCCCCTGGCCTGCAAAAAAAAAAAAAAAAAACTTGCAGCTAGGCCTGCACCACAACTGAAGAATAAGAGTAAGTTGAGGTGCCCAGAGAGTGCAATGCAGAAAGCAAGAGTTGAATAAATGAACTGAAAGCCAGAAGAGTGCAAGTGTGTGAGAAAACGAACACAAACCATAAATGCTGCAGTTAAGTATGCACTAACCCTAGTTTAAATTAATATTTAAATTTACACTATACATCATTGCATCCCCCCCCCCCCCCGTATATGAGAAAAAGATGAATGAGTGAGTGGAAAAAAATAATAATAAATATATATATATTATGAAGAAAGTGTAAAGAAGATTTTGTTTAATCATATTGAATCTATGGTATACACCAGAAGTGAATTCTACAATTCTGCCCCGCAACATAACTATCAATCTAGACATATGCAATTTGCACACACAGGACAGAGCACAACAGCATCTAATAAACATGGGATCTATTGCCTTAAATACAGTACCTGTAAAAATAAACTACGTTTAACATGCCCTTGCATGGACCCGCAACATATAATAAATAACGCTACAGATCCTACCTTTTGTAAATCCAGTAACGTTATATATCTAATAACATGCAAAACGTGTAATCTATAATATGTTGGACAAACGAGTAATAAACTACTTCTCAGATTAAATCTGCACAGATCAGTCATCAGCAACTACAAATATAGACAGTAATAATGTGAAACAAGAAATAGAATATATGCACTTTCAAACACACAGCTTTACCAATATATACATATTCATACTAGCACACATTAATAACACCGACATTAGAACTAAGCAAGAAGGATTATTTGTGTTGAAATTAAAAACCTTATACCCATATGGCCTGAATAATCAAGTCAACCATAAAATTATTCTAACAGTAAAAATAAGCCAAATTTGGGCAATTTTGATGCAACTATTAAAGACTGGGACAAAAATAACATAATGTACAATATATACATAACTTACTTTTCAGCACCAAACACAGTGTACTGAGAGCACTACATAGGTTTATACACACATTCAACTTCGAGTCCAAACAACTCTTTTACATATTAGATGATATCTGTAAATTTAACCTTAAAAACCCACATAATAAAATTGGTACAGAAGAATCTATCATAATCTTAAATTTCCAAAGAAAAATAATGGATAACATCAACATTAATAAATATATCAATATCATAATGATTTGCTTCCTAACAATAGCCATAACATCAACATAAAAGTTAGATATAAATATAAGAAACCATTTGGGATACTAGCCTGCAACTACAAATCCATGGCAACCAATTTAATATCCCATAACCCAGACATTAATGACTGCATCTGCAAACAAAGCAATATGCAACAATATATTGATCCTTACCATGGACACATCATCACAGGAAATTTAAGTATAATTGCAGACCCAATACTCAGATATATATACTAGCACAAGGATTTAAATTTTGGCCATGTAACAAAATAAATCCAACTATGTTCAAGAAACAGCTATATCAAGACCTATGAAACTACTGCTTTTGCCTGGCACATAAGCATAACACACCAATAGAGGCATACCATATGTGGATCAGCAATACATTACATCGATTAAAACTTAAACTAAATCCCCCAAGTTCAAATGGATATAGCCAGTACAAATTCTGTTACTATAACCTATCTAAGCTAAAACAAAAACTGCTAGAGACACATAAAGACTTCATCATTACACCGGTAGACAAAGCATCAAATAACTATGCTTTTATTTGCAAAGCATTTTATGCACACACTTTGAGAATGGAACTTAACTCTAGCAACACATACAGACCTATATCCAGTACATGTAATATCATTACAAAGAAGCTTATAGCCTTTAACAAAAAATTAAAACTAAATATCAGCAATTACAGTCTGCCCTATATATACTTCATTCCTAAATTCCATAAGAAACCCATAGGATTCAGATTTATAACATCATGTAAGAATAGTAATGTACACAAACCGGGAAAAATCCTTGAACGTCTACTACAACCCTTGTTGAACATTATACCAAATAGCAGAATATAGGCAACAACCTACCAGTATTAAAATCCTTACAGAATAACAATATTTCCAGTATACAAACTTTTGACTTCCACAGTTTATTTACAAGTATTAACCAAACCAAGCTAAAAACAGTACTCAAAGATATATACACAAAATATAGAGAAAATATAACCTGCAATACCAACTACTGGAACAACCTAGTGAACCGATGTATCTCCAATAACTTTGTATGTGATGATGGCAAGACACTATACCTACAAACTAATGGAACACCGATGGGAAGTCCGGCTTCATGCATAATAGCAAACCTATATCTATATTGGTCCAAAAACTCATTTCCACAGGAGCTTAACTTCTACAGATATATAGATGATCTCATAGTTATTAACTGCCCAAACTTTATCAAGGAATATGGACACTTATACCCCAATAAACTGGAAAAAACAAACAACATGGATGGTACAGCCCCATTTCCTGGATCTTGATATTACAGTAATAAACAACAAAGCTACCATAAACCTGTACAATAAATGGGATGCATTTAATTTTAATATAGTCAACCTCACATAATGGCATTCCAATATATGCCAATGTTATACTAGCACAAAGCATCAGGATAGCAACCATCTGCAGCAATAAGGAAATAACCATCAATAACATCAAGATGCTATACAATAAACTGGCAAACAACCTTTTTCCTGCAGCATATCTTTGCTACCACTTTCATAAAGCCCTCAACATAATCAAACATAGAAAACTATGTGACATCAATATAGATAACATAATCAATAATAATTGATGACAAAAAACCCATATATACCAAGTTTGTAAATAGTATATATACAATACACTAGACCTCTGGTGTCTTACAGCTTAGAAAACTTGTACCCATCAATTGGCCTAACACAGTGTATTAACTATGTATATAATTTAATTTAAATTTTCATTTTCATTTCATTATCCATCTATCACATAACTGACCTTAAATACATGATGTACTCACTCCCAGACCTTCGTTCCGGGTCCTATCTATAGGAACAGGTTTGCAACCCCGAACTACCCGAGCCCAACTACTTACCTTTACTTCATTCATCTTTCTGCTTTACTTATCCACATTAGTTTATCAAACCCAATATGCAGGATACTACCTTCTAACTTTACCCGCTCTATTTTTCAACTTAAAGTTTAGCTGCTTTTCACTACTACTTTTCAAGCTATTATATATATATCTATTATCCTGGGCAGTTTGGGCACCATGTATTTAATAGTGTTCATTTCAATTTATACATCCAACAAGCTTACAGATGCCATAACATGAATTTTTTTTTTCTCTCTCACAATTTTGTAACACTAGGTACTGCTAGTTTACCCATACATAAATATACAGGCACGCCGCCACTTCATTCTTTTGTTCAGTTGCAACCTTACATAGTAATGGTAAGTTCCTTTCTTTGTACCTATTCAGACTTAATTTCTTAATTTTTACAATTCTTTTTACTTGCTTCTGTAAGGCCATCCATGATCTGTATGTATTACATTTATTAGACTTTATTTGGCCTTATTCTTACCGCAAAATTTCAAATTTTTCTTAACAAGTGCATACTGCACACAGCTCCGTAGCATACAGAACATTTCAGAAACAGAAGCAAGAGCATTTCCCATCTTTCTCGTAATTTCGGTGGATGGCCTGTGACGAAGACACTGAAATTGTGAAAAACACTGCAATGTAACTTTTCTGGTCGCCTTTTCATTTCTTATTTTAATTTCTTACCAACTATCTGCTCCTTTTTCATCTCTGGGTGGGGGAGTACCCAAGTCAATCCAGTTTTGTCTTGTCAAGTTTCTGTCGCAGCGCAGAATACTGCTATCCTAACAGTTTTTAGGTCATTGTCTGAGTGTGGTGGGCAATTTTAACTATTCATTATTTTTTAATTGATGGTGGGCTGAATTGCCATTCTTTGGATAGTTCTGTGCATTTTCGAATATTTTCCTCTTCTATGATGAACCTCTTCTAGGATAAACAGATGTTGAACATAGCTAATAGCTATGTTCATCATCAGAACATAGCTATTAGCTATGTTCTGATGATGTCATAAATTATATAGAACGTGTGCCCAGTCTTTGCTCTCACCACAGGTGCAGTTTGGGTCATCTGTCAGCCTTAACGAGGTTAATTTTGCCTTTAGGGAGCCGTGACTTGTCAATATAAATGTAAAAAGTCCAGGGACATACCATTTAGGCGGCATTGGGCTAACCATTGCCACCTGTGGCAGAAACCTTTTGATAACCAGACCTCTGGTTTCCTGCTCCCACTTTGTTGGTCTTATAGCTCATGGAGCTTTGTGGCTATTCTTTTTCTTTCAGCATTGAAGGGGTTGTTGGCTGTATCAAGGGCTATCCCCAGAAATTCAGTGGGTATGCCCTTTTTAAATCTATAATATAAGCCTCTTTTGGCTACTTCCATGTAAAGTGATAGTTCCAGCCAGCAACTGTAGTGCAGGTGTGCTTACTCTGCGACATGCTCTGGTAATAGTGAGTGATATTGTCCTTTGTATCCGAATTCTAACATTCGCACAGAGAACGAACACAATTGAACTGTGGTATGCTTTTAAAACATTAATCACAGACACCTTGAATGCTTATTTATCATTAAAAAAATACTCTGAGGAGGGTTCCAAGTTGGATGAATAGTGACACATTACTTGAGCAGAAAAAGATGGCATGGAAAAGTTACAGAGCAATAAAAAGTACTAAAACCTATAACAGCTACAAGATGATCTGTAATAGAGCCACAGAAAAGGTTCGAAAGGCAAAGGCAGTTTATGAGAAATCGCTAGCAAAGAGGGGGGGGGGATAAGGAATTCTTCAAATATATAAATGCCAATGCCAAGAAGAGCAGGACAAACAAGATCAGACCTTTACGTAAGGGAAAGGGGATAGTATTAAATACACCAGCTGCCGTTGCAGATGAACTCAACAGTTATTTTGCATCGATATTTACAGAAGAAAAACCTTTTGTGGCAATGGGAAATTGTGGGAGCGAAGTTGAAAAATATGTAATTAATGATATTGTAATTGCACAAGGTTATTTAATGAAAAAACTTTCGAGCCTACAGGCCAGTAAGGCTCCTGGAGTTGATGGAATATACCCTATAATCTTAAGGGAGGTGGCAAGTGAGTGCATTGAACCATTGAGGCTAATTATGGGAGCATCACTAGACTCTGGGGAGATTCCGTTGGATTAGAAAAGTGCCAATGTATCTCCCATACATAAGGGTGGTTCTAAGAGTGAAGTGGGAAATTATCGACCTGCCAGTCTGACTTCAGTGGTAGGGAAAATCATGGAGGCAATGATCAAGGGTGGAATTCAGGATTATTTGAATAGAATTGAAATTCTCAAGGATACTCAGCATGGTTTTGTAAAGAGAAAATCATATTTAACAAATCTGGTTTGCTATTTTGAAAGGGTCACTCATGAGCTGGATTTAGGGAATAATTTCGACATTGTTTATTTAGATTTCAACAAAGCTTTTGACTCAGTCCCACAAGAGCGGTTGCTTTATAAGCTGGAACAGGTTGGAATCACTGGGAAAATCCTTAGATGGATATCAGGATGGTTTCAGGGCAGGAGGCAGAGGGTTGTGATAAATGGCTATTCCTCAGATTGGGTTGTTGTAAGAAGTGGGGTTCCCCAAGGATCAGTATTAGGACCACTGTTGTTTTTAATTTTTGTAAATGGAATTGATGAAGGGATAGAGGGCGTGATGTCTAAATTTGCAGATGATGTTAAAATTGGTAGAGTAGTTAATGATCACTGTCAAGCTGAGCTTCTTCAGAAAGACCTAGATGGACTTCAGGCATGGTCAGAAAAAGGGCAACTATGCTTTAATCCAACAAAGTAAGGTATTACCTGGGAAACAGTAATCCCAAAATAACTTATTCACTTGGTGGAGTTCAACTAAACCCAGTACTGGGGGAAAGGGACTTAGGTGTTATGATACGGTCAGACATGAAATTCTCTGAACATTGTAAACAGGTTGCAAGGAAGGCCCATGGTGTCCTATCAATGATCTATCGAACTTTTGCAAGTAAAGATAGGGACGTGATAATCCCATTATATAAGGCTTTTCTTAGACCACACTTGGAATACTGTGTTCATATATGGAGACAGCACCTAAAGAAAGACATCAAGCTTCTTGAAAGGGTGCAAAGACGGGTAACTCGTCTGGTGAGATCAGCAAAAGGGTATCCTTATGAAGAAAGACTTTGAATACGTGGGTTGCAGAGTTTGGAAACTAGACACGTTAGAGGAGATTTGATTGAGGTGTTTAAGGCTCTGAGAGGCATCAGTAAAATGAATGAGGATGAAATTTTCAAGATTATAAATGATGCTAGAACTAGGGGACATAAATTCAAGTTACGGGGGGGGAGATGTTTAGATTGGACTGCAGGAAGTTTTATTTTATCCAGCGAGTTATAAATTACTGGAATAAGTTGCCTACATGGGTGGTAGAGGCTGACAGTTTGGGGAAATTCAAAGGTCATCTGGATAGTGCCTTCGGGTGGGGGAAATGCAGAGGACAATAGGTTTAATTTCCTTTTCTTTTATTAATTATTAGTTTGTTTTTTTTTGTTTTTTTTATCATTGTTTTATTCTGGGTTTTTTTTTTTTTTTTTTTTTTTGCTGGTGCAGCATAAGCCATAGGCTTTCTTGCACCATGCAGCCATTACTAATACTGTCACAGACAAAGCAAAGTGCTGTAGGACCAGACCAAATTCACTATACGATGCTAAAGCAATTTGATGACCAATACCACCAATCTCAAATGGCAATTACTAGAATTGTATAACAAAATCTTCCTAGAAAACCAATTTCCAGATAGTTGGCATCATGCAATAATTCTAACCTTTCCCAAAACTGGGGAAGGATCTCTCTCTCTTACCCATGCAACTACAGTCCAATAGCTCCAACAGATTGCCTAGGAAAAGTTATGGAAAAAATTATCAATTGCTTGTTTAATATAGTTTTTGAATAGTAATAAAATTTCTCAACACTAGACTTACTTAAAATTGGAAAACAGTGTATGGAATATTTTCATCTGAAAAGCACGTCACGTCATGACCTGTTTTGATATAGCAAAAGCTTACAACATGGCGTTATGGAATTCATCAAAACCTATATCTCTTTGCATGGACACCTTCCTAAATATATCCAAAATTTCTTACAACACAGGACATTTCAAGTTAGGCTGCAAACTACCCTTTCAAAAAATTTTACTCAAGAAGGTATGCCTCAGGGGATCTGTGCTTAGCATTACCTTTTTGCTATTAAAATAAATACCATAACTGAACGTATAACAAGAACTGTTGAGTTAAATAGCACTTGGTTTATTTTTGTTATTTTTTTTTAGGAGCATTGGCAACTAAGGCCATATTGCTCGGGGATATCATTGGTTATTAGGAGCAGCAGTGCGTAGCACACACTTCTTGATTAGACCGGATACTCCGGTCTAATCAAGAAGTGTGTGCTACGCACTGCTGCTCCTTCCCACCTGGCTACGGAGGCGCATAGCACTTGGAGCTTTCCAAACTTCATCTATACAAAACCTTTATGCAGAGGCCCATGAACCCTCATTACAGCTTAGATGACAGAGCTTATTACACTATGCCGTCAAGATAAAATCTATCATCCAATTAAAGACTGTTTTCATCTAACTGGGAAAACATAATACCAAGCCCAATCACAAATGAATTGACCTGCCAATATCTGTCTGAAAGATTTACTATTAAACTGAGAGCTTAATTATGACCACATAGCTACTACAATGGCACATGATTCCACCGTGGAGTATAATTCAACCCATATGTGACATGTATTTTCAAACCTGAGGGAAACAACTCTCAAGTACAAACTACCAGCAGATATATGCTGCATACAAAGTCCAATATGTACATCACCCTTTCATATATACTGATGGGTCAGAAACAGACTTATGTAGGAGCTGCAGTTCACTTTGAAGATCACACTTAGTTCTCTTATTAACCCCCCCCCCCCCGACTTGTAGCTGTGAAGGGTATTGTGTATGGCGTGTGTCTTTTGTATGCAATAAAGAGTTCTTCAATAACTTCCAAAGAATGCAGTATTTTTACTGCCGAATTGCAAGCCATTTTGATGGTTGTAAACCAAATTGAATGTAAACAGATAACAAACAGCATAATTTTCACTGACTCACTTAGTCCTCTTATTGCCTTGCAGAATGCTAATACCACAGCATACCCAGTTCTATAAAAGTTCCAAAATTTGGTATCAAAGAAATCACAATATCAGGTTTTGATGGATCCCAGGCTACACATCTGTGTGATATCTGTGCAGCAGGAATAACTGGAAACAAAAGAGCAAAGCAGCAAGAGAAGCTGCCACTTCTGACTATACCTTTCACTCAATACCATATACGGATTAAAAGTCCTTAATTTGCTAAAGCAGTACAAAACAATGGCAATCAGACAAGCAACAAACTTTGTCTAATTAAACAAACCCTTCAACCATGTCATACCAGTTTACGATCCAGCAGACACAAAGAAGTAACTCTTGCTTGATTGCAAATCGGGCATATACATGTAACTCACTCCTATCTATTCAGAGGTGAAGATCCTTCTCAATGCCAAAACTGTCAGGTTCTGCTAACTGCGCATCACTTCACTGTGAACTGTCCAAAATTTAATAGGGAACGTCAAAGAGCTTTTCAAGCTATAACAAATCCACAAAACAACCTAATGCTTAAAACAATTTTAGATGCTCGCCAAATATTACTAATGTTTTCATATTTCTTCAGTTAATGGGATATGTCCAACCCATATAAAAGTTAATACTATACCATTTGTTTAAAGGCTACTTATGATGTAGAATCTTGGCAAATTACAACACAGAATCTGGTACTCTATTAAAATAAACCAAAAGAAAAATGTTGAAATAAGAAATTCTCCTAACCTAAGCTAGGTGCATTATAGCCTCAGCTACTCTTGCACCAACAGCTATCAAACAATGATAATCTTTTTGAAAGATGAATGCCATTAAAATAAATGTCACAGTATGGGGAGAGGTCATAATGACTATACAATTAAAAATACTGGGTTAATTTCTGATGAATCCTTCATGTTAGACAAGTAAAGAATATTGACCGTCTTGTGCCAATTTGTTGATCCTCAATTTCTAATGTTGCTCTTGTGATATCTGTGCAGCATAATTCCTGTTTGCTAAGATTTCCTTTTGAAGATTCTTGACACATTGGCATTCATGAAAATTCCCATAGGTGCACAATGTCATTTATAGTATGCTGATACTATAATATGTTGACTCTAATAGTATGTCAGTACAACAAGCAATAAGTCCAAAAATATACTACTACTGGGAAAGTAATCAATGTGTAAGTACCAGTTTATCTTTGGAAAATTGAAATTTCTCAGTAAACATATCGGAATATCTTATTATTCCAATATGTTTACTGAGTAAACATATCCGAATAATAAGATATTCCGATATGTTTACTCAGTCTGTTTTTCTCTGTAGGTTGTCATTATTCATCATTATTTTGGTCTGTAATAGGTGTATTCAGCCTTTTAAGGATGAGAGATTTTGTAAGCTTTAACTTTACTGTTATTTTGTGTACAGAGAATAGATGACCAACCTGAATATCACAAGGAAATTGAAAGAAAATTAAGCGTGAAAACTTAAACCACTGAGGTGTATAGTTTTAAAATTAAAATCTAAATTTTACTTTATATATATATCTTATACACATAATAGATTATCAAAAGAATCAATTTCCACAAATGTGTAATTTTGCATATGTAGTTAGGCAAAAAAGGTGAGGATGTGAAACTTAATTTTATTAATGTAAAATTGGTCACTGTTTCTGTATTGCATAATAAAACTTGATTTTGGTCTAAATATAGTTCACACAACTCTAAGAATACTCCTAAGATGTTCATCAGTGAGATGTCACATACTTTGTTCTGTGGAACTAAGTACATATTTGATACAAAGTATCTCTCAGCTTTATCATTATGATGAATCATGAGATGAGCAGAATGCACAAGATTGTCAGATACCAAATACTCTGTACACATAATTCTTGCTTAACATAACTAAGCAAGCACTGTGTGTACACACACACACACAGAAATGTAAACCTGAAACACAAGCAGGACCTGTGTTCCTCTGTTTTCAGCTAATCGCTCCTTAGAGGCTCTGAAATGTTCTTTCCCTATTTACATATTAAAAAACAATTCCCTATTTACAAAGTTAGTGAGTGTAACTGGTTAGTAACCTTGAACTGCATGCCTTCTAAGTACAAAGTTACAAAAATGGACGTGTGTTGCCTGTTGGTTTTTTTCATGTTATTACTCTGCATAAACATAAAAATATTACTTCAAAACAGCTCGAGTAAAACTAGATCTGTATTTAAGAAGGTAGAGAAAGTTTCAGTCATTAATCTTGAACCAACAATTAACATATAAAACTTTCTTATGAAGCACCTGACTGGTTGTATACCCCCTAGATGGGGTTAATCCCATTTGCCATTTATGGCAAAGACTATTTGCCATACCCTAGGTATGGCAAATAATCCCTAATAAAGTTAAGTTAATAAAGTTACCCTAATATTCACAATATAACAGAATCTTGAGTGTAGAATAATATGTTTACATTAAGAAATTTACCTGGTTTTTAAGTTAAGTTACTTTGACTATATTTTACTATTTTTTTATTACTTTTACTATATTTTTTATTTTTTTTTGTTCAGTTTAATCATTGATAAAATTTTTGTGGTTTTTTTCTTTTTATATTTGTATTATTTGTATCAGTTGGTTGTAATAATTCTGTATAATATATATTTAATTAAGCAATGTACTGCAGGTGATCCTGATGATCATAGCCTTCGAAAGGTAGAAACGGAAGTTTTAATACCTAAAAAAATGAGAGAAATAGCAAGAGCTGTAAAATGTCACAAAGAAGTAGAAGGTAATTATTTAAAAATAATGCAGTCTTTTCACTTTTAGACTTGTTTTAATATTGATAACACATATTATGAAATATTTTTATACCCCTGCAGCTTCCAGAGTGGTACAACCAGTGAGGGATTAATACTGCATAATTCTAGGAGAATATGCAGTAGACTCTCAAATAACTGAATAGTTAACTTGAATTCCTCATCTTAACATTTCCTTGAATTCTAACAATCTCAGGTGTAAATCTCCATAGGAATACTACTTTAATATTCTTGTTACCTTGAACTGCATTTAATGCTGTTCTTGGTAACTCAATACTTTTGCAATTTGGTTCTGTCAAACTAGATCAACACAGTCATGGGCACGTGTAGGATATTTTGTAAGGTGGTGCATGTGGGAATAAATTTTTTGTTTACCAAATTTTTGAATACGTGCAGTATCTTATGTTTCAATAAATTAATGAAAATATTAAAAATTGTGATTACTTCAAAATCCAAAGGAAGGTGGTGCACTTGCACCACCTTGTACCATGCTGCTGGTGCCCCTGAACAGTGTTTCTGTGCAGGCTAAATCCAAGCAGAAGTAGATAGGAAGCACATCAGTACATGTTTCTTACATCAGTTCATGAGACATTCGTGTACTTGCACACATTCACTCACTGAATCACTTTGGCAAAATCACATGATCTTCTGTTGGTAAGCCTAATATGAAATATACTGTCTTATGTTAATATTGATAAAGCTTATGGAATATTCTTATACCCCTGCAGCCCCAGAGTGTTACAACCAGTAATGGGTTAATACTGCATAATTCAAGGAGAATATGCAGTATACTCTCAAATAACTGAAATATTGTTAATTTGAATTCATCATTATCTTAAATGCTAACAACATCTGGACACTCACATCAACAAGTATCTTTTGTCTTCTCAACTTTCAACCCCACACACTGTACTAAGTGCTATAGGTTCTAATACCTTCTTGTGTTTGGGGTTTTCATTAAAAAAAAAAAAAAAAAAAAAACATCTTCAGTAATTCTGATGGTTTATAATGAATTGGTTTGGCAGTTTCTGAGTACTACATAAAGATCAGTCACAGTAATATACATATACCAGGGAATCTCATATGATTTTTCATGAGAATTGGTGAGCACTTTCAGTGCATTATTCTGGGTTACAAGAATACTTTCAGCTTACCTAAAGTAAATAAAGATGTAATTTGAAAGCAGGCAGAGCATACCCATTTCCTTATACCTACACTGTTTTTTTTTTTTTCTCTCCCCTATTTCTGAGAAAAGGACAATCCTTTAAGTAGTATACCTAATGTCTCCCCCCACTTTTAATAATTTGTCCAATCCTTTTTTAAAATTTATTCAAATTACCCACTTCCACAACACCAAGTGGAAGTTTATTCCAAAATCATTTACCCCTAGACTGAAAGCAAATTTCTGCATATCTCTATCCTGTAACCACCCTTTTCTAATTTAATTTATGTTCCTTTATTCTTGTTATCTGAGAAATATGATGCGTCGACACTTAATTTGCTAAAAACACTTAACACATTCACTGCCCGAATGCAAACTTGCATCCAAACGAACTGCAATTTTTGTGCCTCAATGCAGATATGCATAAATTCAATTATATTCACTAAATGAGTGATTTAAAAGGAATGGCACATGAAATGAACTGAGTGATATCAGTACACTGACTGAACCATCAACTGTTACATTATAGCTGGGATTTTGCTTAGCATCAGTCGCATGGTCTAGAGAGTGCTATAAAAGCTGTACACTTGGTTCACAGTTTCGTAAGTTCTCTGCTTATTTTGAAGTTATCTAGTTTAGTATTTTCCACAAGAAGAAAAGGTAAAAGTTTTTGAAGAGTATGCTTGGTGAATTTTAATTTTTTAGTTTGTGGAAAGCAAAACGTAATTGTCGGAAAGTATTGGATGGCTAGTAAAATATAAAAAAAAAAAAAAAAAAAAAAGTAGTGAAATTTTTTGAAACATTTGTAGAGAAAGTTCAAAGGATAGTAACGAATTTTGTGATGATTGGAGCTAAAATCTACCCGAAATTTTGAGATTACAGCTCTAATAGTCTATTCAGTGTAGACGTTTAAAAGCATTTGACTAATAAAACAAACTTCTTATTGAATTATTTTAAATTGAGTGTGTAAGTTTATATTTGCATTTTTAATACAGTATAATAGAGTTCTGTAGTTATAGTAGTAGTGGCATGTGATGCAAGAAAGCAAATGTATGAGCTTATGTAGCATCAGCCAAAAAAAAAAAAAAAAAAATCACACCATTCCCTCCAAATGCCTGTCCAGTTCCTCCTTAAATTTATTCAACCTATCAACTTCCACAACGACAGATGGAAGTTTGTTCCAGCAATTAATCACCCACTGGCTAAAGGCAAATTTCCGCACATCTATTCTACATCTGTCCTTTCTTAATTTGAATTTATGCCCCCTTAGGTTCGTAATCTGAACAAGTGGAAGGATCCCATCAGAATTCAGCATGCTCAACCCATTCAAGGCCTTATATATCTCAATCAGATCACCGCGCAGGTGCCTAGTCTCCAGCCACTGCAATTTGCAGAACTTAAGCCTCTCTTGATAAGAGGATCCCTTCATTCCCCTCACCAATCTTGTTGCCCTTCTCTGTACACGCTCAAGTAAATCTACATCCTTCCTAAAATGAGGCCTCCAGACCTGTACGCAGTACTCAAGGCGTGGCCTGACCATTGCCTTATACAGAGGGATAATCACCTCCTTTTCCCTGCTATAAAAATATATTTTTAAATTTTAGTTGAAATTTACCTAGAAAAAACAATGTATCAGTAAGACTTACTGTATTTTGAAAGTTTTGTTTGTACAATAACCTGGGTTAATCTTTAAATTACCAAGAAATTCCAAGGTATGGTACCTCAAACATTTTAGTTTCCTCATTCGAATTGTAATCACACATAACCACTTAACCCTCATTTGGCTCACTTGGATCATGCAGCACTGTGGCCCTGGGAATTTTGTTTTTGGCTTGTATTCACAAAAGGTTGGATACCCCTAGGTCAAACCTTAAATTACCAAGAAATTTCCAGGGTGTATGGTGCCTCAACTGTGTTTGTTTTCATTTGAATTGTGATCGTGTAACCATTTAACCCTGAGCAGGGCCCATGATGATATTTACTCCAGATGATATATAGACTCCAGATGATATTTAGGCATTTCATGCTCTTCATCTACTCTGTCCACACAGCTGAAACTTCTAATAGCAGTTTTTAAAATTAATTTTTCCACTGAAAATTCCAGATATCTCTGTTAATTATTGCACAGCTAGTTTTAATGATGCATATCTTCTAATTAGTGATGCTTTCTGGCTTCATGACATTGAAGCATCATCTACAATCAAATTGGTGATGCATGTGCTTCACCTTTCATGTAGTGGGCACTTCTGTTGTTAACATGGTGGCATCCACTTGCATGCATTCGTTGAAGCATACAGGTTTTTCAGTTGGAATTTCATTCACTGAGCAAGTCGAATGGAAGTTTTAATTTCAAAAATTTTATTTTTTTAATATAAGAAATGGAAAGTTCAAAAACTATCTGAAATTTTAAAAGATATTATATTCAGTGCATATTCACCTTAATAGTATATTCAGTGCAGACTTGTTTTACAAGCATTTACCTAATAGAACATATTTCTTATTAACAATTGGGTTCAGAAAAGATTGAAAATAAAAGTGCCATCAAATAAAGTGAACAAGTTTGAATTATTTTTTGCTGATTTTTTTCAAGTGCCTATTTTCACTTGTGGTCAGAGTTACCCCGCACATAGAGGAAGATTAATTCTTTGTGCAGCTGCTGACAGGTTAAACTGAGTGTGCCTCCATTATATGAAACTTCTTGTTTTTATTTCTCTTAATTCTGGCAGTTGACAGTATCCCAGTAACTATCCCATACTGGCAGTTAATGGTATCCTAGAAACTAATAGTTTTAATTACCAACCTTTGATTGCTATTATTTATTTAAACAGAACGTCCCAAATAATGTGTACATTCTTTTGGCATTTTTTGAGTCATTTCAATTTTTTCACTTAAATTTTTTTGTAAACAATTTCATCAATACAACAATTTCATCAAATTAAAGGGGAGAGTACTGTAAAGAACTAAAGTTATTCTGTTCTTAATTAACAGTAACTTATTTTAAATAGAAAAGTAGAAAAATTCAATGTCATGTCATTTTTGATAACTTAGTGTTTTTTTTCATCTTCTCAACTTCAGACTATTTGAGAGTCTGTTGTTATTACATATCATTGTAGTTTTGGCCTCTCAAGAAAGCCAAGTAGTGTAATATACTTTAAATATATATATTATTAATGCATTTATTTTTGCTTATATTTAACTGTTTATTTTACTTTTCCAAACTTTTGGCTTATTTTCAACAGTGAATACAACACCCTGTATGATTTTTGATATTTGTAAACTAATAGCTGTTTTTAACTCAGTTTTTTATGCTGATTCTGGGAATATTGTTAATTTTTTTCTGTCACGTACTGTTTTTTCACAAATCACTTAAGTTGATGTCATGAGTTGTATTAAAAGTTAGGAATAAATGCTGGAAGTTTGTAAACTAAATCTTCACATTTTGGCAACACTGCCTCAAGTCATTTGTTTCTTGACCTTGAGAGCTCCATGCAGCAGGGTTTATCAGTGTGAGCTCAGTTTATTTTTGAGGTTATTATGTCAAACTTGTGATGAAATGTAAAATGTTTTCATGCAAGTGATTGAAACAAAGTGAAGCTTCTGAAGATGAAACTGGTCTACATGCCTGGAGACATCGATGTTCAGCCCTCAACTGTTTACACAGCATGAACTCAATGATCTGGTAAGATATTTAAATTTACCAAAGGAATTTGCAGAACTCTGTGGTTATAGACTTAGTATCTTGTAGCACATGGAATGTTTTTCTCATGGTATACAGTGAACGAAAACTAGTTCTCCTACGTTTCTGAGGACAATTTTGTGATTTTTTTTGTGCAATAATATGAAGTAACAAATGTAACGGTTTAGGAATTAGTTACAATCCTACACAGTAGAGACTTTTTATTGACTCATCAAAGAGGAGTCTCAAAGGTGTGTTGCTCCACAATGGAATTAAATATGGGTCAATTCCAGTAGCTTACTCTGTGCATGTGAAAGAAACACATGAGAACTTGAAGTTGTTGACAAATATTAATATGAAGAACATGGTTGGTCTGGCCTGTGTTGACTTTAAAGTGATAGGCATGCTTTTATAGCAATCTGGCAACACAAAAATGCCTTGCTTTTTGTGCAAATGGGACCCAAAAACTGTCCCCCTTCCACCCTTTGCATATTTTGCAAGGGTGGAAGGGGGACAACTTTCAAAAACTGATGAAACAGTTTTTGAAAGCTTTACTTCAGGAAGAACCATGCTTCAGCTGCCTTTGTACTAAATTCCCATCAATCGCCCAAGAGAAACTAAAAAAAAACTGATGAGGAATTGAGATTTTGAGGGAGTTGTGAATAAAAGAGAAAAACGGGCATGGATTAGCTTCAGATTTATTGTTAAGAATTTCATAGGGAACAACAAGGATCCAGACTACAAGAGTATAGTTGAAAATGTGCTGGTAAACTTCAAGAAGCTGGGCTGCAACATGTGTGCCAAGGTACATTTTTTACACTCCCACATCATCTACTTCCCAGAAAATCTAGGCAGTATTAGTGAAGAAGAGGGTGAGAAGTTTCACCAAGACATTAAAGACATGGAGATGAGGTAAGGGGGGGGATGTCAACGTGATGGCTGGCTATTGCTGGATGTCAAAGGAATGACTGTAATGTAGAAGGATCTGAAGATATGAAAATTTGACATGTCATAGATCAGTTTTTAAAATGAGAGGTGAGTATTTAGTGGACTTTTTACCACACTGCCCTCTTTAATAGTGTCTTCTCTATGTATTTAAATATAAAAGTCTAGTAAAAATTTGCATTTTGAAAACTGATGATATAAAAATTTGTGAAAAATCAAATTTTCTTATGCGATTTTTGAAGAAACCTGAAGTAATGGAAACAAATGGAAGTCATTTTTGAAACCAGCATTAGAAAATGATTCAGAAATACCCTTTTCTGAGAAAACATCAGTGAATTTATTTCAAAATGCAGAGTAGTGATATCAGTCAAAGCTCCATAAAGTACCTAAATTACCACAAAATTTCATTATAAATTTTTCTGTAGAGGAATTACTGAATTTTCCAAACTTTATAGGACAAATACTGTTAAGACAATCAATAATACATATTATTATTATTTTATTATTTTTTTTTAATCACAACATTAGCATTATGGAGTTTTTCATTTATACTGTGTGGATGAACATGCAGTTTTATTAAGCCCTAAAACATTTTGTACTTTTGTTTGATGTCTTTATAAAGTTTTCATAGCCACAGTTAAAAGTTTGTCATTCAGCATTTTTTAAGAAAATTCTGATTAAGTCTTGAAATACTTAATACCCTTGAAACATTCAGGTTTTTACTCAAATATTTCCATATAGGCATCTTTACTGTTTAATCAATATGAAATGGATTATCAGTTTCAAATTTGTACGAACTTATCAAACAAAAGGTGGAACTACCTGCTGCAATAAGAAATTGTTCAACAAGGCCAAGCTTTGTTATAGAGAGGGATATCAGTACAAATTGCTGTGATGCAAATCAGTCCTGGACTGTAAGATTCACTGTTTCCTCCATGCTATCTGCTTGTGTGTGTGTGTGAGTGAGTGAGAGAGAGAGAGAGAGAGAGAGCGCGAGCGAGCAAGTAAGTGAAATTTGTCATAAGGAAGTTTATTAGGGAGTGATTTGATTGTTTTAAAGAATGTGAACATTTCCCCACAGCAAACTTCATGAGTGCAATGAAACTTCCAAAATCCACAAATCCCTTTGCATCTGACAATTGACAGTTCTTGGAATTTTCCAGGTTCCAGGTGGTCATTTTATAATCATAAAAAAAAAAAAAAAATACATTCTGTATTGCAGCCTATTGTATATAATTGATGTCACTTGATTTTTCTGATCTTGCAAGTTAAGGAACGTACATACTGTCTGTGGGATTTAACTTGACTCTAACAAAAGATATTGCTCCATGGTGAGATACGTATTGCAGGATTGCATGAAGACTTGGAGGCGCCTCCGTAGCCAGGTGGGAAGGAGCAGCAGTGCGTAGCACACGCTTCTTGATTAGACCGGGGTTCGAGCCCATCACCACCAAATACGGAGGATGCGGAAAGGTCAGGGAATGACCACCGCATATCCCGGAGCAATATGGCCTTAGTTGCTAATGCTCCTAAAAACCAACCAAACAAACAACAGAAGACTTGGAAATCACCTATTTTAATTGATCCTTTATTTTTCAACTGAGGTCTAGTTCCAGATTATAGTTTCTTTTTTCACTTATTTTTCTTGATTATTATAAGATAGCACATGAAATGCCTTATGCAACTTTATATTAAAATACATATAACAAGCATAAATAATATTGGTTTATTATATATATATCATATTAGACTGTATTGTATTATAGTAATAAAATATTTTATTACTGAATTTGCTCTAAAATACAATTGCTCGACATTAATAATTTAAGAATATGAATAAAATTTTAAGATAAATATAAACAATATAATATTACATTTTATATATAGACCAGTATAACAAATACCACTACTAATTAACAAAAAAAAAACATCCCATCCATTATTGAACTGAAATATCTAGTGAATAAAACATTTTTTGCCACCTGTTTAAGTCAATTATTTTGACTAAATGAGTGTCGGTGACATCCGCTAAATATCTATAAAATTATTAAAATGCTGATGGATACTGTGATTGGTTCATGCATAGTTGAGAAGAATAAATAATTTGTTCCATCTCTAAGAGGCATAGTAGGCCTGATGTAGCCGAGTGGTCAGAAGTGCAGTAGCGTACTCTTTAAGTGCACTGGTTTAGAGTTAAAATTAATTGAAGATCTGAAGACCAACTAATTTCTGTTACCAGAAATCAACTTATTCAGAAAACTTAATTCCATAAACTCCCTTCAGAATTCCAAGGATACAATATGATAATAATTGCACCATTTCTTATGTGTTCTTATAAAAGTTTATTGTACCATTCAGTTTTATTGATGATAATCCTGATGAGGTCCTGAACTGTGTAGCTATTCAAATGTAGGGAAAGAGCAAGTATACCTCAATCAGGCAGGAGTGTTATTAAATATTCTCCTAATAATACCAAATGCTTTTGATGCTTGCTTAATCACATGAGCAGTGTGCTTTTGTAAATGCCCATAACTTAAGTCCAAGATAAGTTTTTTCTGATCTTTGGTAACAGAAGTATTATTCAGCATGTAATTGTACTTAGTATGAGATTTCTGTGATAGTCACCATGGGACATTACTATACCTTTTCTTAAATTAGTGAAAGTTCATTACCAGTAATTGAATTATGAATATAATTAACATTCCTTTGAATTTCAGTATAGCAATCCCCACAACCAAGAAATTGAGTCATATTGATAGTTCATAAAATCAGCAAAAGAAAGAGAAAAGGCTGAAGATTTAATGTAATTCTACTAATACAATGCAGTATAATATAATTCAGAATATGTACTACAGAATTAAACAAGAAAATGAAAATTGTTATGTTTTGGACTTGAAAATAATCTATCAAAATGCACTGTTTCAGTGGCAGAGCATGTTTTAAAGAGAATTATGAAGAGACATGACAGTGGTTAGTTTACTTTTGTAGTTATGCTACCCTTGAAAAAAACAATAAAAGTTCCAATATTTGGTGACCATCCTTAAAAAAAACTTCCTGCTGAACCATAGTAAATTCTTCTTCTTCCTCCCTGCACATTTTGGTTTCCATTGCATCTGCAATGAGTTCCCTCTTCATTCATGCATATCCTGAAACAAGCAAGTCCTTAACCACTTCAATGTAGTTTTTCAAAATACAAATTTCCCTCTAAATTTGAGATGATGTACATCCTCATAAATTTTTTCACTATTATTGGACTGTTCTTTGCAATTAATAGAGGAGACACGAAAAGCTTCATTTGTTGTATCATTCAAGGCAACAAATCCAGCATGTTTGAAGCAGTGATGCTTTTTGCCCCTCTGCTTCATCCCTTACTGAAACATACATACATACACACACCGACTGCAGCATGTCGATGTTTCATTGTTTTCCTTAATAGCATTTTTTGATAGTTTTTCTTAAAGCACTGGATTACACCTTCATCAAGTTGCTGAAGAACTGATGTTATATTAGGTAGCAAGTACTTAGTGATGGGCTTCAAGCCAAGTGGTCAGGAGCGGGAGTGCAGTAGTACACGCTCTTTGAGTAGACCGCGGTTCAAGTCCCCCGACTGCTAAATACGGTCGATCTGCCAACCCGCACTGGACCAGCGTGGCAGATTATGGTCCATTTCCCTCAGCATGAATTGTTGAGGAGGCTTCCATCCTGCAGTGGGTTGATAATGGCTGCAGTTAACTTAGTGATGCATAAGCCATTCACTTGGCTATGAGGAGTGCAGTTATTTAGTTTTATTTACTGAGTTTACACAGTTCTGGAACATTTAATTTAAGTGTAAATAAGCAAAATATAATCTCTTTACAATTAAATCTCAATCAATATAAAGCTAACAATCATCAGTAATACCAGATGCTTTTCTACCTGTCGTGAATATTTCTGTTGATGGCAGTGATAGTTTGTCCTTGAAACTTGAAATTAAATTGAAACATACACTTGTGTTTGTTTCAGTACCAAGATTGTTGGGGTGGTTAAATGAAATTGTCTTGTGGCACCAGTACCAGGTTACAGAGCCTGACCATATTAACTATAATGTTAAAATTTATAATTTTCCTTGTATTTCTTCTTTTAACATTTATCTAATTTGTTATGTTACAGAATTTAATAGCTGCTGCTTGGATAATGGTGCATTAATGGTAGCCAAATGCAGAAAGGAAAATTCATTATTAAGAGATTGTCTGACAAAATGGTAATTAAACCCATTTATGTTTAAAATAAGAATATATTTTGATATTTCATTTTAATAATGTTATTTGATAGTGTCTTCACTTTTGAACATATTTTCAGGCTTTTTATTTGTTTTTTTATTATATTGTGGAAAGTTTAAAAGTCTTAGAATTAAGACTGGTGAACTTTAACTTTACATTGTTTTATGTAAGTAATATGTGGTAGCAGTATGTCAAGTCGGAGTATCTGTCACATGTAAAAGGATGTAATATTTCTTTCATATAATTTTTAGATTATTTCAGCATATTGGCACAAAAATTCCTGTTATTCAGACTACATTAAGTATCATAGATATATTTTACTTTGTAAAATTACACCATACATAGCCACAACATTAATGAGGACTAAGTGACACACCCAGATATTTCAGATGTTTGATGCTAATATCAGATGTTTTTGATCCGTAGAAAAAGAAAAGAACTTGTAAGAATGAAAAGGTGCCACATGTTTTTGCAATTCATTAAAATACATGTAATAGCAGAAACGATTTTATTGCTAATGTCTGACAAAATAATAAAGGAATACTTTTAATGTTAAGCCCAAAAACAACAGATGTATTTAACTATGGTACTCTTAGTTATAGAAGGGCATTCATAAGCTAAAAATAACACAAACACTGGTAGATAATAAACTGATCTGCCATCAGTTCACCCTTAGTATTTGTAAGAAATAAAGGAATATCTTTGAAAAAGATATTCAGGACATTTTGTTGCCTGTGAAATTGTGCAAAAGAAAGGAGCATTAACAGTTGATAACAAACTAGGTTTGAAAGGGGAAAAAAATGAGAACTAAATTGAGCTCAGTTTGATTCATGAATTTGTCGGAGGGCTGAAGCAACAATCTCAAACTACCAGAAATGTTTATTTCTGGAAAGAACAGTTTACCATGGAATTAAATAGTTTGAAGCAGGGGCAATGTGAAATTTTTCACTGTATGAGGCAATATCCAATGGTATGGTTCAGTAGTCTTAATTTATTAAAATTGGCAGAAAGTAATTTTGATTTCAAGGATGTAAAAGTCAGAATATTAAGAAATAAGGTTTATAAATCAAGCTCAGATTCCAACTTACCTCCTTCAGATGGGCTCCCTTAGATTTTTCCTTCATTTTTCATAAAGGACGTGGTACTTTTCTCAGTGAGCAAAAATTGGAAAGAGCAGAGGGTGGGTGATATTGCTTTCTTTCCCATTTTGATGAACTCCAAGCACCATGAAGCAAATGCTCATAACTGCTTGATTTTCTTAAGATTTATCTAGAATATTCTAGGAATTAATGTATATTTAAATTAACCCTTCAAATAGCTATGGCCTGGGTTTGAGACAAATGAACCTAGTCATCTATCCAACTTACCATGCATTCTTTACTTGTTTGATCATTAATTTAGTTCACAATGTGGTTGAAGGCTCATTTATTAGTGCAGTCGTATAGGATTTCCTCCTCCAGTCTCCAAGTGATTGTATTTATAAAGGATTTTAGAGGTAGTAGCTGGAATACAGATTCTCGTGGATAATCCTAAGTGGTTAGACCCTGTGAATTCACAGGATTGTTATATGTGTGAAATCATCTCTAGTATAATGTTTGATCCAGTTTATTGGAGACCAGTTTGGAAATCCTGAAATAAGTAAAGAGAATTCTAGTTGCAAGTGTATGAGCTCACTATTTCCAAATCTGATTTACATATTTCCACAGTAATTTGCTGGAAGTAAAGAATTATCTTCAGAAGTTTTTGGAAGAGTATGAACTATATATAATCCTTGGAACAGCCCTTTCATTGTTTAAAAATGAAATAATGATCTCAGATGTTCTTTGCATTTTGTACTGTGTGAAAAAAATACCAGAAACTACAAAATTTCCAGAATATTGTGAACAGTTTCATGTCTGGCTTCTTTGGAAATGGTGTGATTTGTTTCCCAAAATGATGTGCTTGTTTACTCTAAGCACCTTGAAGAACAAAAAATTAAATAGGAGGGATTTTTGTACTGAGGAACTGAAGTCCTCAGTACAAAAATGTTTGTCAGTACAGTTGCCTGTCTGTCATAGACAACATCTGAAGGTATAACATCCTTAGAAAAAACTGTTTGTGCAGTGTCTGTCTAGCTTAAAACAGGTAAGAAGTTCCTTTGGAATTTTACACTTCACTTCTAATATTCTGAGCTAATGATACCAATCACTAATATAAAGAGGGGGAAAAGTTTATATTGGTGATTGGCATCATTAGCTCAGGGAGACTCAAACATCCCTTCTGCAATTTGCTATGAATAAGATGTTCTTTAATAGTCAATGTAAATAGACTTATGTTCTTTAGTATATACATGTAGATTCAAGTTATTGTTACAATTTTGAAAATAAAATTTTGATTAAAATAATTTAATTGAGATTGGGATAATTACATACTTCCCATTAAAAAAAAAAAAAAAAATTAGTATTATAACAGATGAACTTTTATCACCTTGTATCTTATGTTAACTCTAATATACAGTAGTGATGTTTCAAAGCATCAGATACTTTGACATATAGAAGAGGAAAAAACCTTTTTATATTGTACTTGTTTTTGCATTCATTCCCTGTATACAAGTAAATAATTGTTTACTTGTATACAGGAGTGGAACATATTATTCACTAGATTAAAAGCTACCCGATAAAGATACATGTTCATTTTATTTGGTAGAACAATTCAAGAAGTTTGATGTAACTGCTATGTGGCAAATTAAAAATCTCAGGACGGCTCCCAAACAACATTTCTTTCACATGTCTAATAGAGATTTATTACAAGGGTACACTTTTCTTATTTACACTGATTTTATATTCCTCGGGGATCTGAGCCGCAGTTGCAATATTAAAAGAATGCTGTCTATTGAGTAGTTTATGTTAAAGCTGGCTTTTCTTATTCAATGTCATGTATTCAAATGCTTAACAATCTCTAGTCTACTTCTGGTTAAGTCTTTAAATTTCTTTTTTAAATTGTACAACATAATGCCCAGCCACTTCTGAGTTTACTGGGTGGTTCCCCCTCCCTCTAAAAAATACTAGGCTCTCTGTGTGGCTGGGTTTAGTGTTTTTTTTTTTTTTTGCATGTGTTTTTTTATTTATTTTTATTATTAATTGATTTGTAAGGTTATATGATTGTGTTGCATCCCCCTCTGGTCTGCAGAGCATGTAAGTTAAGTTCAAATGTTCCATAAATGTTATAGTAATGGATTCTTGAGAGTTTAATGCAAAGTGTTGTCATTTGGAATATGGAGAGAGAAAGAGCGAGTGCATGTGGTTGACAGTCTATCCAGTGGTGGTTGAAACAGTTTCAAGAAATATACTCTGGAACAGCTACTTGGACATATTTTTTTACTGAGAATCAGCTTTTCATATATGCAGTACAATAGCTAGGCATAACTGCTTAATTTTTCTAGATGTTGTAGTAGCATACCTTGATTACTGTCATTAACCATCCTGCCAACCTTTGTATTATCTGCAAATTTAGACATTAAGTCTGATATGAGAGGTAGACACACAAGAAATGATGCAAATATACTATTTCTTTCATCTTCATAATACAGTAGTTACTGCCAAGGATATAATGAAGACAAATTCTTTATATTCCTGATCAACCCCACAAGTTTATAAGATATGCTATAAGAATATTTACTGTATTTTATGGTGTCATACATTGACGATGCATGTACACTATATGTATAAATTCATTGTTCAGTCATTTACTCACATAATAACAGGTAACTCTTATTATGTAAGTGAATAAGTAGCAGCTGATCTATGTTATTACAACTAGTGAATGACCACACTAAGGTGTTGAATCTGTTAGGTGTGGATCAAAATCAAGAATAATGTTGACTCACACCTAATAAATTCACCAGCTTAACATAGCCAATAGTTATTTCATCTAATTAGAATCTTGTTATTGAGTTGCTATATCCATGTCTCAGTGCTAATAATTGTAGCACTATTTACTCATTCAGACTTTTGGTGGGGGGGAGGTACACCTTGTGAACATCTCTGGAAGTCTTCTACTTTTGCCTTTATGCATATTTAATACCACACCTGAATCAAATTTATATTATAGCACACGTCAAGGGTATGGGAAGACTTTATATCTACATATCCACTGCATTCTTGAAATTCCGGTGTAATAACACTGGAATTTCAAGAATACAGTAAACCCCCCCCCGCTATTCGCAGTATCTGTATTCACGGTTGCTGATTTAATATAAAATGAAACCTAAAAAAATGTGAATTTTAAAGCACCACAAACACTTTCCACCATAAAAAAAAACATGGGCGTGGCTAAAATTATCTTCCCTGGTCAAAACAGTGCTCAGTGGGTGGGGGGGGGAGAGGGGTGACAAAATCGCTAGTGTGGATGTTTCTCGCTAATCCTTGTTCAGTATGTGTTATGCGCTTGCCATGGGAGGTTTCGTCGTTTGTTTTTAATTTATATGCTTATAAATTGATATGCTTACAAAAGTGATAAATCTACCGTTTTGCAGTGTAAAACAGACTTTTTTGAGTGTGTTAACGGAAGAAAGTGACTTTATTTGGACAAGTTCTTTCTAACCCGTACAAAAATATGGCTACGAATAACAAGGGAAATGTGAAAAGATCAAAGAAGGTGATGACATTAGCGAATAAAATTGAGTTATTAGATAATATTTCTAATGGTGAAAATGTCTCCTCAGTGGCAAAACATTATAAAATCAATGAGTCAACGGTACGATCAATCAAGAAATTGGAAGAAAAAATCCACCGTAGTGTCCGTGAAAACACGCTAATTGCTTCAAAAATTTGCTCTGTAACTCGTGATGTTAAATTAGAAAAAATGGAAAAAGCTTTAAATCTGTGGATAGAAGACCGAACTAAAAATAAAATTCTGTTAAGTTCACTCATCATTCGTGAAAAAGGCAAAATTCCTTTATCAACACTTTAACGAAACTTGATAGCACTGGCGGGATAAGTTTTTTTAGCTAGTAAAGGCGCTGGTTTGAAATTTCTAATAAATATTACATTTAATATTAAATTGTTTCTTATTTTCATTTCGATGCTATGTGCTGTCTATGTACATAGTCATATTGTGAAGGTACATATAATACATACATAGACAAAATTTTAGACTAGTTTTTCTTATATATTTCATACTTTGGAACGTAACCCGTTTATTACTATGGGAGCCATAACTCAGTATTCGCGGCATTTCTCAGGAACGTAACCCCCTCAAATAGTGGGGGTTTACTGTACTTTAATATCTATACTCAAAAAGACCTTTTTGCTATTACTTCTCTTCAAGCTGAAGATTTGGCTGCTATCTGCAAAAATAGACCCATATGCAATATCCTAATATTGATATTAAATTTTCCTTGTGGGAGCAAAGCAGCATTTTATTTGTATTATTAGGATATTACTGGCGAGTTTGTGACAAAGTTGTCACAACACAGAATCTCTAGTGAAGAACAAATTCAGTCAAGAACAAAATTTAACATACTTTTATTAAAATATATTAGTCATAAGACCTATTGTTTTACAGTTGTTCTTAGAAAACTGAATAGTGAATTTACAATTTCATTAATACTCTATTGCAAATGTATCATGTCGTAAATAAAATTTGTTTAATGAATATCTTAAAACACATTTTGCATAGGTACTATGATAAAGAATTTATACAGAAATGTACAGATGAATACTTAGCTGAAAGATCAGAATACCGCCGTACTGGAATAAAGAAAAAGCAAAAGAGGAAAGAAGCAGCAACAATTTAAAAACATGATATAAAAAGTGTTTACACTGGCCTCTGTAGTAAAGATAATTTCAGATTTTTTATTTTTTTTTATTTTGCTGTACATATGAATATAAGTAAAAGACTAGACATTGATATTTTTTTTCCCATTGGACTAGCTCTTTAAAAATATTTGAGTAACAGATATCACAGAACATTTTAATAACTGGATAGACGTGGCAAGTCAGAGTACTTCATAAAGACCAATATAAACTTTTCTTTTAAATCATCACTGGTTTCAATAACATTGTCCAAAACCATAAAACAACAGTAACTAATATATGTAAGTAACTATTTTTCACACAAATATACAATATTTACTATACATAGACAAATACTGATTACATCTCTCTAGAAGGTAACAACACCTTGCTATAGATTATTTTACAATTTACATGTTTATTACTGGTCATTATGAAAGAGAAACACCATTTTCATGAAGCTGGTCACTTTTAAAGGTGTTACTCTCCCATTAGATCTGAAACCAATTTCCCATTGCCAAGTAAGCTTGGAACATTGCCAGCAGAAATGCAGGATCCCATAGGCATGGAAAAACTATACTGGTAATGAGACAAAGGTCTGAAAATAAATTATGCAAATTAAACACCATGTGGAAAAGCAGAAAAGTACTGTATTTAATATTTTTAGTAACATATTAATACTTGAAATAATACTCTTATGAACTCATTATTCATTAAGGCAGAATGTAAAATTAGAAATATTACAAGTTCTCATAGTGGGAGTAACATTTTCCAAACTAAAAATATATTCACATCATTTATTGGAATAAGTAAGAACTGAGTGATTGTTGGGATAATGTCTAAAATTATTAGTACCAATAGTATTTAAATTTTTTTCCCCCTGCAGACGAGCAGTCTAAAATACATATAATTGATATTTGTATTTTGTGATGTGACCTTCCACACTATCATTTGCTCAGTCCCTGTTTATGTTGAAACAGGGAGTGGTTTATTTTCAGGTTTATATTGCACAAAGGTCAATAAGTCAAATGTCAGATTCAAAACTCCATACTTCCTGATCTCAGTTATGCATGTCAGCTTCCTAAATCAACCAATTGGTCCCTGAAGACAGATGCAAATAGTGGCAACAACATCAGATGCCACACAAATAACAATGGTTGATTTTTTGTTACATCACCGGTGTTGCCAAATAATAGGCTAGAGCCCTCCAATAAGCTATTGTAATCACTAAACATTCAATGTTAATACAGACATTCAAGAGTTGGCAAGGCTGCTATCTGGATTATGTTAATTTAAATTAGCTTTTTTTATGTATTAAGGTCAATGTTAGAAAGTGCTGACTTGGGCAGTATATCCTTTTTTATAGTATTACAAGACCTTAGCTATCTAATCCATTTGGTATTTAAGCAGTGAATCCCTGATTTCTATTGACTGCCAAATGGGAACACATGAAAAACTATTCCTTGTATATGCTCTAAGTTTTTCTAGAGAGAAAGATAATGGTGGGAGGGGGGGTTTCTTCTGGTGAAGCAGTGTGCCTTTCTGTAGGGGAATGGTTAGTTATTTCAGAACTGTAAAGCCAGTGATAGATATTCAAGCAATCCTGGTTATTCATGCAGAAAAAGATTTGCCAAATAAGAAAGAAGCAGATTTTTGTTGGCAAAACTACTTGAAATAGTATTTCAAATGAAGCTAGAAAGCTATATATCATTACATAGTGATTCACAAGAAAGAACACTGGTCCCAAATTACAAAAGACAGACCATTAAGACTGGAGCTTACTTAGAAGTTCTCTATATAATGTTAATTACTAAAGAACAAATAATGTTTGATGGAGAACTGCAAATTTTATTTGTGTGGGATGATTTAATAATTAAGGATTCATACCAGTGTGCAAGTTAAAGCTGATGTCAACAATAGCAGAATTTGTGACAAAAAAAAAGTTACTGTTACCTTTCTTTGTAAATGCAGAAAATATAAGATAGACAAGAGGCAATGAAAAATAAGATTAATAAACCTCAACTTACTTCAGTTCAGCCGTCCCCAGTTCCACAGGCTCCATGTCCTATTTTAAATCAGAATAAATAAATAAAATCAGTTAACATCGGTAATAATATAACTTTATGCACATATTTTAATTTGGTAGTGATGGTGTAGGACCTGATAGTTCCTACACGATCACTAAATAATGCCATTTAATCAATGATTAAAAATTTGAAAATTTTTTTTCTAGCTTCCTAAATAGTCAAACCTTAAGATATTCCCTCATAATGGATGCTACTCTTTTAATGCAGTAATTGTTTTTTTTTTTTGTTTTTTTTATTGTTTTCACAGAGTAATTAATTAAATGCAAGCAACTGTAGGATACTACACTACCATTATACAACACTATTTGCTGCACAAAGTTTGGAATTGTGTTTGTTTAAAGTTCAAAATTACTTTCCTTTCCACTCCCACATGCCAAGTAAATATCTGTGGTCTCACATGAGTTGTTCTTGAAAAATTTGTTATTGTTTTCCCAGAAATAAAGATGTGGAAAAAAAAACACGATATTCACTCAAGGTGGGCCGATGCTACTCTGGAAGAAGTATATGTAGGTAGTATCAGATTTCGCACACTGTGAAGAACAGTAACTAATATATACATATATTTTTTAATTTTTAAAAACATTTATACACAAGTAGAAATAGATGCATGTGTGCACATTCAAAAATTTGATGCAGTTAATGGTCTTTTTAACTGGAAAATGGACCAGACTAACAGATTCATATCTGTATTTGTCTAAAATATTTTTTTCATAGTATTTAACTTTTTTATTTAATTTTTCATTAAAAATTAAGAAGTAACAAAGTATTGTAATTCCTTAAGGAAAAGATGAAATATTGGTGCCATCTGAGCAGAATTAAAAAATGCCAAGTTATTTACAGAAATTAAAAATAAAACCTATCAGGTGCTCTGCCACTGTTTGTGCAATAAATTTTATGTCACCACTGCCAGGTTAATGAAATATAAAAATGGCAACTATTTTCACAATATTGTTTCTGTGTGAGAAATGCACCGAGTAGTAGGAGTAGAATCTATGGTGTTAGTTACTCGGGAAAATGGCAGAACTGCAAGCCTCTGAAGAAATTAAAACTTCAAGTATTTAGTATAGCTATATAATTTCCAAGAAGATATTTAGTAAATATGTCCTGTATTTGGCAGCAGCAAACTGTCAACTGCTGTGAATGAATAAATGCTAATCTTTTAAATAAATGACATTACCAAAAAGCTATTTTAAAATATGAGATACTGTTTTGACTAACTTTTGAGACTTACTGGTGTTTCAGCTTATAGTGGGTGGCATAAATTTGTGACTTGTGAATAATGAAGCACTTTATTTGTGAACTGCCATGCTGTACAAAAGTTTAAATTTCAAGTAAACTTAAATTAAATAAAAAAATGTTTGATAAACTGAAGACTATGATATCCTGCTCCATGTTTTACAGCCAACAGACTTTTTGGCTGCAATAAATAAACACAATAATTCAGACCATAGAATTTCCTTATGGGCAGTTAAACATCAGATATATTCACCATGGTGGTCAATGGCATTATTGTTCTGAATGTATCCATCACTATCTGCAAATAGCAGCCTAACCCATGTTATGAGAACATTTCCTTCCACTGTTATTCCAACCCTGGAGACTTGCCTACCATCTATATTAAAAAGGGATTCATTTATTCACAACTGCAGTCTTTTTTTTTACTTGTTTGTTGCTTGCAGTTACCATAATTCTAGTTATATAAAATTTAGCCCATTGCTGGGGTAGTATACTCTTTTTGTTTTAAGATTACTACATAAAAAAAACCTTCTGAATGGTACAGCACGATATGAGAATGTTCTTACTAGAAATGAAAGTGACAGGCCACTGCAGCACAGTGTAAAAATATCGTGCCCAATCCACATTGCCATGGTGCATTCATATTGCTCAAATGGTCTCAATGTACCCTGTATATATTATATATATGGAAAGGCCATTTTCATAGCAGATTTTCCTTTTCTTGTAGATAACTGAAGGTATGGATCGATAAGTTCATATATCAAAAGCACATTGAAAACAAGGAAGAGCATACCAGTTATTTCACGAAGTTAGTAATTCATCTCTAAAACTTTGAAATGACTGAGAGAAACTGGAAGTGTAGTCGCTAGATCTCATAGCATATTCACTTGCGTGCATGTGTAAAACACTAATTCTGAAAATGTTCTTGCAGTAGTTGCAACAAGTCCGAGAGCTCTAAGGAAGTTAAGTCAAGAAGAAAAAAGTTGTTACAATGATATGGAAAAATTCCATTAGCAGTAAAAATTCCACAATTTCCCATAGATGGAAACTTTTAAAATCAGGACTGAAGAGTGCTAACTGTATTATATTATAAATCATTTGTGAGCCCAGTGGTGACAGTTAAGATAACAGTATACATTTGCTTTCTTACATACAAGAAAATAAAGAGTAAGGGAGTAGTACCACCTTTGGCTGTATAAAGTAATACAGCCAAAGGTTTAAGCATGTCACACTAAATTATGCAATCCTGGTATGATGGGGTGATCTAACACAGTAATATTAAAGAAAAATTAGAAAATATCATTTGAACAAAAGTTGTCACCTTATCATACCAACTTATTGTATTTTGCTCATGGTTATTTGAATCAAGCTGGAAATGAGCTAAGATTTTTTATGTTCTTTATTTGGGTAGCGTTATGGCCTGCATGAAATTTTAGCTTATGGCGATTCCTTTCATTCTGTAATCCAATAGCAGCAGGAATTCCCTGCTGAATCTGCATTCAAAATTAATAGAGTTAAATAAAATAAACTAGATTACAATGTAATTTATGGCTACAGCCTCAGGTTACAAAAGAAATTAATTTATGTACAAGTTAGTGCAATGGCATGGGTGGTGGTATCTGCTGAGAATAAGCAACAATAGTCTTCTCTGTTGGTGAAGCATTACTTATTCAAGGCAGTACAATATCATGGTAACTCGTGAAGGTATTCACAATATGCGACATACTCAAATTATGCCAATCCGTAACTACTTAAGTAGTTGGCTACGTACAGAAATGATGCTATTGCACTAACTTGTACGTAAATAAAATAAACTATTATTATTAATTTAATTTTCTGCCAATTTCTTAGCTACAGCTAGTGAACTTAGCATTAACAAGATAAATTTGGCCCATGTCACCATTCGCTTATTGCTTCTAGCTAGTATTCATGGTTCCGCTTTAATTTAGTTAAACTTTCGCCTCGGCATAACTGGTTGAAATTTATTTCAACTCAGGTTAAAGGAAAATTTTTACATATCTATTTTGTAATTATCCTTTCTTATTTAACTTGTAAGCTGCCTCTCAGATAGTATAATAAGTCAATGCAAATAACCCAGATTACAACTGAATGACTAAGCTATGCCACAGAAGAGGATCAAAAACCCATCTGAGGCATTGTTTTAATCTTAATACATGTATATATTGAAGTATTATTAATTAAAATATTCCATTAAGATTATTTATTTTATTTATTTTTTTTTTAAATTCCTTTCTCCACACCCTTAGCCATTGTTTGAGGGTTCAGTTGGTTGTCTAGCAGATAGGAAACTAAAGGAATGAGAAATCAGTATATTATGCCTGTAAATCGTATTTTTTTTATGTTGATTAGGCCATTTTATGGGCTGAAAAACACAAGTTATGGAACTAAAACCATGCACCCTCTGCCCAAGACTTAATAACCAGCATGAAAAAACAGCACATAAAAGTATTTGCTATTCCCCATTGGGATAGGAGAAGATTCTATGATTCCTGAGTATAGCAAACTTATAACTACTTTCAATTCATAATTCCACTTCCTTTTGTATATGAAGGATAAGGTGTATTTTATCACAGCTTGTCATTCCTCCTATCTTCACACATGTATTGTCTACAGTACATACAAAATATCTTTAGTGAAATACACTTGCATGTGACATTAGCATAGGCACATGATGCAAGAAAGAAAAACTTTTATAGCATCAGCCAAAAAAAAAAAAAAAATCCTTCTCATTTCACCCATCCAATCGCTACAAATGTTTTATCTAGTTCTACCTTAAATTTATTTAAGCTATCAACTTCTACGACACATGGAAGTTTGTTCCAACAATCAACCACCTGCTGGCTGATCATTGGAAAGACATTTGCAGGATATGTGTGTGGAAGTTTGCCTAAAGGCAAACTTCCACACATATATCCTGCAAATGTCTTTCCTCAATTTGAATTTGAGCCCCCTCAGGCATAAATTCAGAATTTGAATTTATAAATTCTTATAATAAATAAATTAATAAATTCTTATAAGAATTTATTAATAATTTATTAATAAATTCTGAGCAAGAGGAAAAATCCCATCAGCATTCAGCATGCTCAAACCATTCAAGGCTTTATACGCCTCAATCAGGTTACCTCACAGGTGCCTAGTCTCCAGACACTGTAATTTGCAAAACTTAAACCTTTCTTCATAAGAGCAACCCTTTGTTCCATTCACTAATCTTGTTGCCCTTCTCTGTACTCGTTCCAGCAGCTCTACATCCTTCTTAAAACGAGGGCTGCAGACCTGTATACATTACTCAAGGTGTGGACTGACCATTGCCTTATACAAGGGGATAACACCTCCTTATACCTGCTAGAAAAATTCCTGTATATCATTGACAAGACACCATGAACTACTCTTGCAGACCATCTGTACTGCTCAGAAAACTTCATATCTGCCTGCACAATTACCCCCAGGTCATTTTCATTCTCTACCACTGTCAACTGTAGTACCACACAGTTGATAAGTTACTCTGGGGTAACTGCTTCCCATATGCAGTACTTGACATTTGCAAATGTTAAACTTCAGTTGCCACCTCTCAGCCCATCTGCTCAACCTTTCTAGATCCTGTTGCAGCAGCATGCTGTTATTAACAACCCTGCTGACCTTTGTATCTTTTGTAAACTTGGACATTAAGCCTGATATACCATCATCAATATAATTAATAAACACAGAAAACAACAATGGACCCAACACTGAACTCTGGAGGACTCCATTAAAATAACATTAGTCCACGAAGGGCAGTGTCCATTGATTACCACTCTGTCTTCTCCCACTCGACCATCCCTTTATCCATAGCAATTTGACTCCAATGCCACACTGCTCCAATTTGTGCAGCAGTCTTCCATGTGCAACAGTATCAAAAGCCTTTCTAAGATCCAAATATATGATATAAAAATTATTCTTTGCATCCGGTTCCTTTGTGACCACATCATAGTATCCAATAAAATTGGTCCGACAAGACCTTAATAAACCCATGCTGTGTCAGAGCTATAATTGAAGTCTTGTCTACATGATCCTGAAGTGCTTCTCTAGCCAGTGCCTCCATTAATTTTTCTGGAACAGAAGTTAAACTAACAGGTCTGTAATTACTTGTGTTGCCCTTTGATCCTCCTTTGTGAATTGGGGTCACATTTGCACATCTCCAGTCCACAGGTACCTCTCCTGAGTCCAAGGAAGCTCTCATAATTATGGCTAATGGTTTGCTTACTTCCTTTGCTGCCTCCTTTAATATAACTGGATAGATCCTATCCACCCCAGGTGCCTTTCTTATCTTCAACAATTTCTCCTCCACTTTGCTCTGTTATTACAAAATCATCTAGCTCAGTGCCAGAGTTTAATTCACCTCTGGCATTCCCCTCACTGAATAACTCTTCATGTGTGAATGTAGATGCAAAATACCCATTTAGTTTGTTAGCTACCTGAGCAGTATCATCAACAGTTGACCCATCAATATCAAGTGGACCAATCTGATCCATCTCCTTCCTTCTAGAGTTTACATAAGTAAAGAACTCTTTGCTGTTTTTCTTTGCATCCTTTGCCAAAGATTTCTTGTAATCTGCTTTGCCTGCCTAACCTCCTTTGTAACTTGGTTATAGACCAGCTTATATCTATCAGAGGCTTCCATGTCATCTGTTAATTTATGTATCCCACACATTTTTATTCTCTGCCACATGTCTCATTAGTTAATCTGACATCCACTGACACTATGCTGCTGCAACAGGATCTGGAAAGGTTGAGCAGATGGGCTGAGAGGTGGCAAATGAAGTTAAACATTGACAAATGTAAAGTACTACACATGGGAAACAGCAACCCCAGAGCAATGTATCAACTCTGTGGTACTACACTGACAGTGGTAGAGAATGAAAGGGACCTGGAGGTGGTTGTACAGGCAGATATGAAGTTCTCTGAGCAGTGCAGACGGGCTGCAAGAGTAGCTCATGGAGTATTGTCAATGATATACAGGAATTTTTCCAGCAGGGATAAGGAGGTGATTATTCCATTGTATAAGGTGATGGTCAGGCCACACCTAGAGTACTGTATACAGGTCTGGAGGCCTCATTTCAAGAAGGATGTAGAGCTACTGCAACGAGTACAGAGAAGGGAAACAAGATTAGTGAATGGAACAAAGGGGTGCTCTTACGAAGAAAGGCTTAAGTTTTGCAAATTACAGTGTCTGGAGCTAGGCACCAGCGAGGTGATCTGATAGAGGTGTATAAAGCTTTGAATGGTTTGAGCATGCTCAATGCTGATGGGATTCTTCCTCTCGCTCAGAATAATCACCTGAGAGGGCATAAATTCAAATTGAGGAAAGACAGATGTAGGATAGACGTGCGGAAATTTGCCTTTAGCCAGCGGGTGGTTGGTTGGTGGAACAGACTTCCATCCCTTGTCGTGGAAGTTGATAGCCTAAATAAGTTTAAGGCTCAGCTGGACAGGTATTTTGAACGAACAGAGGGGTGAAGTGGAAGTGGTTTTTTTTTTTTTTTGGCTGATGCTGCATAAGCTTGCTTTCTTGCATCAAATGCCTCTACTAATGCTAATGTTAATCCATTTAGGCCTATACCTTGAACAATATTTCTTAGTTGGTATGAAAAGCCTAGTAGCTTCAAAGATTAATTCTTTGATGCTTTCCATTATTGAATTTGCTGTTGGTAACATCATCAGTTGGTCACACTGTATAGAATTTAAATACTGTCTCAGACCAATGTAGTCACTTTTACGGATGCAAAAACCCTTTCCTTTACCCCTGATGGTAATTATATCTTTAAGTTCTTCAAACAGGCCTCTGGGGTTGGGCAAATTCATATTGTGATTTTAAATGTTTCTCACCAACCAATAATAAAATAAAACACGGAAACTAGAATTTTGAAAACTATGTTTACATAGCTATATATTTAAAATAACTTGACAACTAAAAAGGATAAAATATATATATATATATTTTATCCTTTTTAGTTGAACATTATTTTAAATATATAGTAGGAAACATAGTTTTCAAAATTCTAGTTTCCATGTTTTATTTTACTATTGGTTGGTGAGAAAATTTAAAATCACAATATATCTTTAAGTAAATCCCACTTCAGCACACTGTGATCACTGCCACCTAGTGTGGTTCCTTTATCTGCAGATTCTTAATGATGAATCACTACTGATAATTAGATCAAGACTATTTCTCTTTCTAGTTGCCTCCTGAACGTGCTGCTGTAGAAAACAATCATCCAACCAACCCACAAATTCCAGTCAATATCTGGGAAATAAAAATTCCCCATTATATTGATTTACTGGCCCACTCTATTTCTCTGTACAGTTGTTTATTACACTCATCAGAGTTATTAGGCCTATAGGTGCCTCTGCAGCCAGGTGGGCAGGAGCAGTAGTGGGTAGCACATGCTTCTTGATTAGACCGGGATTCGAGCCTGTGACCACCAAATACGGAGGATGTGGAAGAGCAGGGAATTACCACCGCATATCCCCAGCCCAGATAAAGGGTGAGGGTTGGCATCAGGAAGGGCATCCGGCTGTAAAAATTGCATGCCAAAACAATAAAAATGCTGACCGCATATATAATGGGAAAAAGAGAGGACAAAAAAAAAAAAAAAAAAGACTCATTAGGCCTATAACACACTCCTACTATCAATTTTGCTTTCCCAGTGTTTATATTACACCAAATTGACTCGACACTGCACTGTTCAGCCATGTCGACTGGCTGTACTTCCTTGGATTTTATGAGTTTTTTAACTAATAACATAACTCCTCCTCCCTTCCTATCATCTATCCTTCCTGTACACATTGTACTCCCCAAATTCCAGTTCTGCATTCCTTATATCTGTGTGACACCACGTCTCTGATATCCCAACAATATCTGCCTTTGATGTTTTGACTAACACCCCAAACTCATCAAATTTATTTACCAAACTCCTAGCATTGGTGTATACGCAAGTATACATGCACCTGTTTCTATTCTTAGCTACCCTAACACAGCCCATGTATTTACTTGTTCTGCAATGACTCCCAGCAGTCTCTGGAATCCCCTGCACCTTGTTTTCCAGGCTGCTGCTCATTCCCTTCCCCATCACTTCCATAGATATCATTGTAGTTGTATTGGGCAGCTGAAATGGAAGAACTTTCTTTACTGTTAGCATTTTCCTTTGAAGATGACTGATAGTTTATGAAGGTGATCTTATCAGCTTCAGATTGTTCTTGTTGTTTTGGTTTTTAGGAGCATTAGCAACTAAGGCCATATTGCTCCGGGAATATGCGGTGGTCATTCCCTGACCTTTCCGCATCCTCCGTATTTGGTGGTGACGGGCTCAAACCCCGGTCTAATCAAGCATGTGCTACACACTGTTGCTCCTTCCCACCTGGCTACGGAGGCGCCTCAGCTTCAGAAGATAATCTTTTATCACCATTGTTATCTAGGAAGGACTCTTCTGGCAGGCAACATAAATTGCTATCAGACAAGTTGTCTATTAATAATCATAATTATTAGGAATAAAAATCAAAACTTTTTTTTTTTTAGTTTTCAAAAATATTTATTAAACACCGGTGGAGTGCAATGGACTCCATACTATTTCTAACGAGTGAAATAAACGCAAAGTGCAAAGCACATTGACAGCTCAAGCTTCAGCACTAAGGAGACTACCTAGTTACCCAATGCTATCTGGCTAACATTGTTAAAACTACAAGATGGTCTGTGTAAAGATACAAATAAACAAAGAAGCAACTGCTGGGGTTGTCTGATAGACCCCACTAGCATAACTAACTATTTGTGTTTTGTTGGATATTCAAGAGAATGTAATATAGTTTGATATGAGGGCATGCAGCACGAGATTTAACGTTTCTTGTGGTATTTCATGATACTGAACTCTAAATTAGAGTGGCCTCCATCAACTTACATTTTATGAGTGATTTTTTTTTTTTTTTTTATTACTCTCCTTTTTAATGGCATTTACAGATTTTCTATGGAATTCAAAGCAAGTGAATTACCAGGTTAAGATTATATTTTTTGGTGAGCAGGGCAGAGTCGTTTTGAAAAATGAATTCTCCACTGTTAAACAGTTCTCTCTCCGAGGGTATAATTTGGGGAGAAAGAACATCTTGTGTATATTATGGTATTCACAGTGCAGTCAAAGAACTTGAATCTCTCCACACCATTGTCTGAAAAATATCCCTAGCCCATCACACTGGTTTAATACTTCACTGTCTTGCAGGGAATGTCTGCATGCTTTGCAAAACTTTACAGCAATTAGTGTCACTGAAATTAATTTTTGTTCCATTACTAAACAAAACTTTCTGCTACTCTTCTTCAGACTAATGCTGGTACTATTTAGCCCAAGTAATGTATGCTTGGAGCTGTTTATTGAGCACTGGCTTCTCTCTTTGGTAAGGCTTTCAGAACAAGCAAATTTATCTTGAGTTCACATATGGCAAAAGAGATTATCTACTCTTGGAGTTGACATTCATTTTCTTCTACACACTTGCTTATGTGAGATTCTTCCAATTCTAGCATTTTCTTTAATTGCAATCCAACTGTTTTTCCACATTTCTTGAGATTTTATTTTAGTCTCTTTAGGAGTAAAATCAATGTTTTTTCCTACCATTACTACTTCTAAGAACTACTTCACCTAAACATCAAAATTACATGATCTTTTGAAAACAAACCACCAAACAAGAACAAGACTCAAACAAGAACGCATTGCATTCCACTGCATACAATTCATCCAAGATGTGGGGAGAATTAAGTTATTGAATGTGACTTACATCCAGTAACTAAGTCCACTCATCCTCCTACAGATGACTGATGGTCATAAGATGAGTTTCAAGTATTTAATAGCAACTGCATTATTTTGTCCAATAGTAATATGTGGTTTATTTTTTATTTTTTGCTGTCTGTATTTTTTGTTTTGCTTTATTTTTTGAAATCCACATTTTCTTCAATTAGTATTATCCTAAGAATATAGATTTCATAGGGTCTGCCCACAGCATTTTGCTTTAAAAAAAAAAAAAAAGCTATGAATTTCACATTGATCAAAAATAGGCTGAAATAAGTAAAGCAAAATTATTTATCTGATATATTTTTTTATAGTCAAGGTTATTGCACATGGCATAGTAACCTTGGCATTTAGCTACTGCATAAAGTGCAGTAATTCATGGCATTCTAAGAGCATGAAAATACCCTTAGAATGCTAAGGTTATTTTTATGAATATTTTTAATTTTAAATCTGTTCTAGTATTCTAAATTTTAATTAGCTTACTTAATTTTCAAGGAATATGCCATACAGTAGGCATCCAGAGAGATGTCATTACATGAAGTAACATTGACTGTATCAGATAATTCTGTGTTATGTAGCATAGTGTCATATTTAATTATAATTAACTACATACTGCTCTGTAACTAAAATAATGAGGTATAAAAATTTTCTTTAATTTTTTTTTAATAATGTTACAAATAGCCTATACAAAAATTAAGAGAATCTGTTTCATACTTGTTAATATAAACTTAATATAATACTAACTAAAGAAAGCTTACTGACTTAGCCTGGGTGGGGACAGCCATGCCTGCACCACTTAAGGCTCCTTCAGAATTCTTCTGGAATGCATGTGGTGCGTAACGATTGTAGAGACCCCAAATACTATTCATTAGTTTACTATTGTATTTTGGTGGTGTAGGATCCATTGCTGTGAATATAAAAAATTTTATCAGATAATAAAGAAATCAGAAATGCTATTTAGAACATAAGAAATTAAACAATTCTCATATTCAGGGCAGGATTATCCATTGGGCATAATGAGCAGAGTCAACTGGCAGAAGAAGGTTCAAGGATTTCAGAAGGAGAGTTTTGACAAAACCATTTGATGGCTAAAGTGTCACATACTAATAACAAAACATGTATTTGAATTTAATTTTATTAAGGTCCGGGCTTGATTTACTTGCAGAAAATGTGAAGCAGCATGTATGTGCAGTGCACAGTTTCTTCAGAATTTTATTTCATCTTCCACTGCCATCCAGGGATAAGTGATATAATTAATGGGATGGCTAAAAAACACAATGTGAGAATGTAGTTACTGGTGATAAAAATCTTAAATAGCTTCTGTAACCCTCACCCCAACAAAATGTGAAGTTTATAAGCTGGACTGTAGCTGTGAGAAATATTATGTAGGGCAGATGTTTCACAGATTAAAAAAGCCATAAAAAGAGAAGAAATATCCAAAAATGATATCATTATCAATACAACACACAATACAGAATGTTCAGGAATCTCTTTTACAAAACAAGAAGCACATTATGTGAATAGGATACATGATACAAACCTGAAACTACATCCAGGTGATATCTAAGTTTTTAAATTCACCAACTGGAAAATGTGCACACTACATCAGATGGCATCATAATTGCAAAACTGTAATCACTGCAGAATTTACCAACCCCAAGAAGGTTTACTGTATAGTTTGGTTCAACAAGTTGCAGTCTGCCACTGCTGTTATACGTAATTTTCTAACATGGTTTAAAAAAGAAATTAGTTTCCACGCCATTGCAGAACTGTAGATTCTGCAATGGCATGGAAAATTCATAAATGACACCTATTTGTGCAACCATCCCGGCCAAGGTGGTGGCTCAAAAAAATTAGCGAGGGTGCAATGGAGATGGTTTGAGGACATTTACACGAAGCCCAGGAAAATCTATAAGATGTGACAGTTGTGAGCTAACACATCAAGGTCAACAGCATGTTGTCGGCATCTGAGGATGAAACCATACCAGTTACAATTTGTGCAGAACCTGCTGATCAATGACAAAACAAAGAGGATGAAATTCTGTTCAGAAATTGGAAGTCTTCATTCCCTAACTCTAGGTTGACAATGATGACAACTTGATTCTACAAGAAAATTAATTTGTCATCATTTAATTTTTCAAGTTGTTGATTTTTCAACAAGAAAATCAATTTCTTTGTGGTAACATGGCAGAGTTCTGCCATGTTACCACAAAGAAGTTTGTACACACCTAAATAGTGTTTCCCAGGAAGTGGGTTTGAAAAGGAGGAATGATTTTGTGGCCTGTATGAACCTCTGATCTGACTCCTTTAGATTTTACTCTTTGGGGATTTGCGAAAGACTAGGTGTAAGTTCCACTTATGCCAGTAACCATTATGAAACTTAAACAATGCTTCTATGAAGTAATCAGCTGCATTCACAGGGATATGTTGTGCCAAATACAGCAGGAATCAGATTATAGATGGGACATCTGCAGGATTACTAGAGTTTCCGACATCAAACACCTCTAATTAAAACTTGAAGATGTTCCTCATTCACCTAGACATGATTTCAGATTTGTATCGTGCCTAATCACATAATAACATTTCAGTTTTGTAAAGGAGGTTTATGGACACCCTGTACAATCACGAAGGAACATTGTTTTAGACATCTCCAACCCTAGAGTCCTGAATGTTGCATACCACCATAACAGAACAAACTTTTTGAAAGCATACCATATGCAAAGATGTTCCCAGAAGTCAACAGAAAACAGGCAGGGTTTACATCCACCTGGCATAGTTAATTCTCTTCCAAGGTAAATAGGCCTCTGCACACATAGTATCCATAATCCCCACTTTTCTACATAAAAAGCAGATCAGTTGTACTATTATATAAAGCAGGCAATGCTCCAGACCCCTGATACTTAGCAGATAGTTGTCCAGCTTTTGCCCATTACAGATATTCTCCCTGAGCCAATTCTAACACAACCAGAACTAACATCATCTCCCAATGTATTCTCCCCCCACCCCCCAGAGATATATGCCAAAACTTGCAGCTTGAGGGAGTTACACAGTATTCAACCTACAAGATAATCAATCCTTGGGCCTCTCAGGCTGCATAATCAAAGCTTGTGATGGAGAATTCTCCTGGATTTTTTGTTGTAGGACTTCTTTAGGATATAACTTCTTACCTTTCCCTATATAGGTCAGAACAGCAACATGTAAATACTCACTGATCTTTTTAAAATTTCTGCTGACAAGGGAACCAAAGAGTTCTGAAACGTTTGGCCTAACTATATGTAATTATTAATTAAATTTTCTAAATTATTATTTACAAATCTTGGATAGCTGATTTCCCGGTAAATCCAAAAATACAGAAGTCCTCGACATACATAATGGTAACGTAAGACGCAACTTCTTATTTCGTCGAGTTTTACGTAACTCGGGAATGACTAATAACATATTGCTACTATATTATTCAGGCCTCCGTGGCCAAGTGATCAGGAGCAGGAGTGCAGTAGCACACGCTCTTTGAGTAGACTGGAGTTCAAACCCCTGACTGCTAAATACAATCGATCTGCCAACCCGCACTGGACCAGCGTGACAAATTATGGTCCATTTCCCTCAGCATGAATTGTTAAGGAGGCTTCCATCCTGCAGTGGGTTGATAATGGCTGCAATTTTTTACTATATTATTATTGAGAAATCTGAATTCAGCATGATACTTGTTAATCTTTGACCATTTACATACATTCTTATTAGTTCAATTTTCTGATCCAAATCAATCGCTTTCCTTTTCTTGGTAGATTTACTAGTACCGCTGTAATTATTCTCTTAGTCGGCACCATGATAACTGTCAAAATGAAATTTTCTGTAAAGAACTTCACATGCATGAGGCGAAAACTCACTATTATCACCCCGTGCGAGCTCACATTTTACTAAAGCACATTTCTTGAGGTCACTGCCATAAAACAATAAAAACAATTTGCATTTTCCGGGTTACTGGGCTTTTCTGTTAGTGCATCTAATTATAAACGGGTATTAAACTCTATCTTATTGTATTTGCATTAATACCTATAGCTTCAATTGTGTGGGTTTTTATGTTATTATGTTGAAGTGTGCGTCCCCTTCACAGAAATCTTCAGTCATATAAAAAAAACCCCATAAATAAATTGTAAATATCTTCTCTTCTTTCCTATTTTTTTGCTTGTTACTCCGTATCTCACTTGTGCAATTTGTGCATACCGTGATGTTGTTATTGATAGCTTATTATTTTTTTTTGTTTTAAATTTTACAATCCAAAAAAAAAAAAAAAAAAAAATTTGAGTGAAAAAAATTTTTTCGTAAATCCGCAGTTGTGTAAGTTGGGGACTTACCGTATCGAAAAATGTTCAGTAACCTATGTAAAAAATATGGCGATAGATAAAAAAAACTTACCATTACCATATCGAAAAATGTTCAGTAACCTATGTAAAAAATATGGTGATAGATAAAAAAAAACTTACCATGCACTACTTGCGTGTCCAATACGATGCCTCCCTTTATTTTTTACAATGTTACGTATGGTTTGGTCACCGACATTATAATGGCTCATTTGAGATTTAATGGATGCACCGTTTGCAAACTTTTGAATAATTTCAAGTCTTTGTTTAACTGAAAGCACAACTCTTTTGCATTTACCCATCATTTTCGCGATTTCTAAACAAAAAAAATATATTTACTATAAAAAAAATTTCGACAACCCTGACATAAATAACAAAACAAAATTTGTCTTTTGTGGTGCAACGGAACACGACAATTGACATGACACACTAAAACAAACTAAACATTTGTTGTCTTTTTTTTTTTTTTTGAGCAGTGGGTTCTAGTTATTACTTTATTTTGGTTGATTTTTTTTTTTTTTTTTTTAAATTTGGAGTCTTGAAGTGTTAATCCGCTACCCAGTTAATTCAATCCCGGTAAATTGAGAGTCTGCTGTATATATATATACATATATATACACTAAGTGATCACTGAATTATGACCACCTACCTAATACTTTGTAGGTCCTCCTTTTGCCCTCAGTACAGCAGCTATCCGACGTGGCATTGATTCAACAAGATGTCGGAAGCATTCGGGAGGTATGGCCAAACAAGCTGTGTGTAATGCGGTCAGCAATGCAGGTATGGAGGTGATTGCTGCATCCAGATGCCTGATATACCTTTCCATAGTGTCCCACAAGTGCTATGTGGGATTGATATCGGGGGGAGTTCGGAGGCCAATCGATATGCTGGAAGTAAGAACTATGTTCCTCAAACCATTCTTGCACAACAAGTGCCTGATGGCTTGGTGCGTTGTCACCTTGGAAGACACCATCGCCATTCAGGAAAAAGTGTAATATAGCAGGGTGTACACAGTCAGCAAGCAGTTGATGATAGCAGAGACCACTGATACATTGTTCCACAAGCACCAGGGGTCCAAGTTCCTGCCAGTGAAACATGCCCCATACCATACAACTGCCTCCACCGGCCTGCACTTTTGATACCATGCATGATGGATCAAGAGCCTCATGTTGTTGATGCCAAATCCATACAAGACCATCCACGGTGTGGAGTAAATAATCATCTGACCAGCACACCTTCCAGTCTTCTAACATCCAACTTGCATGCTCTTTGCACCAGGCAAGTATTTTATGCTGATGAACCTTAGGTTAGGAGAGGATGCCATAGGGTTTGTCTGCTGGTATAGCCCATAGTGTGATGCATGGTCATGCCAGATACTGTTCCGCATTGGCCCATGTTGTATTGGGTAGTCAACTCTTCAATGGTGCTGCACCTGTTTGCCTGTACGAGTCATTGGACCCAGTGCTCATCTCTGACACCAACCTTTCGCTGAACTTTGCAGTTTTGCCGTCAGTCCTGGTACACTAACTATGGCGGCTCTCAAACACCCCACCAGTTCAGCCATTTGGGAAATCGAGGCACCAGCTCGTCGAGCACCCACAGATTCCTTTATCAAAGTCCTATAAATACTTCCTTTTACCCGTCACGCTCAAAATTTTACTACCTACTGAACCACTGACTTATCTATGCTACATAGGTAGACTAACTGCATACTCTCGTACCTCACATGGTCAACAGACCGTATTCAGTTTTCATAGGGATGGTTATAATTCAGTGATCACTCAGTGTATATTATAGCAATGAGGGTTCTGGCAAGGCTGCAGGTTTTCATCCAGTCAAAAATGAGCAAGAGACCTATGTTCAATAGTATTTCCAAGTGTGTGCACAGAAGTCATCATGCTTTGTTAAACAAAAAACGTATTTTGATGTGCCTTTGCATGGGTGAGACAACTGCACAATTATGAATACAGTTAGTTTTAAGTTAAAACATTTACTTAAATAATAATACATGTAATCAGAAAGTTTCAAAAATCAAAATGCAAGTTGCAAACCACTTTTTTATATCAGAACTGGATCTTATGTATAGCTTAGCTTAATTATCAGAACTGTTATATAGGCTATGCTTCAAGAAGTTAGAGTAAATCTAACCAGTTACTCTGACCTTAATATTTATAGCAAATATTTAACCCTCTAGCAGGCAATTATAAAATTATAAATTATTTTATGATAGAGCAAAAAATAAAATTAATCAGTTTAGAGGTAACTAGCCTCTAACCTCTTCATCAACCAGACAAAACCCATTATCTTTATTAAATTTTTGTATTGTCATAAATTACTTGCATCTGAATCCTTCATAATAAAACAGGAAAAAAAGTCTACCAAACAAAAGTAAAAACTAAAATATATATTAAATTTAGATTGATGTCAATTTTTATTTCTTCAGTTTGGTATTCACTTTTGATGTGCATTATTAATTTTTCAATTGGAAAAGTACAGCTATAAAGAAATTCTTTATAGCATCATGTCTATACAAAAAGAAAAGTGCACTGCTCACCTGTTCTTGTGTTAATTTTCAATAGTTTTGGTTTCCCTTTGATTTTGTTATGCCAAGATTTGCTTGTAAGATAATCATAAAAAAAAAAATTTTTTTTTTTTTGGACAACGAGACTACAGTGTCAGAATTACTAGTAAAATTTTAAAGCTCTATATTTTAAACTATTTCTTGTTTTCATTCCAAAAAACTGACTTGGCAGACTCTTTTTTTTTTTTTTTTTTTTAATGCACCTGGACATGGGTTAAATATAAAAATACATAGATAAATCTAAATACTACAAATGAGGTACATTTAAACAGCTAGAGTTCTTTCTGATGCACTGATCAAACAAATAAAATGACACTAAATAAAATTATTTACAATAAAATATGTTAAAATATTAAAAATAAATTGGAATAGTGCAAATATCAAAAAATATATAAATTAAAAATTGCTGGCAGCTTTTGTGGTATACACATGACAAGGATCATGCAGTTCTCAGAGGGCCAATGGATGCATACACAGTAAGCACTCATGAACTGTGAGTTAGTAATGGCATGCTTTTTTGGACTCAACACTTTCAGCATTTTTGGATAAATCCTAATGCAAAGGTAGTATGCAATCCACTCCCAGCAAAGAAACAAGGGCTGCACTTACTGTTCATCACAAGTGGCTCAACCTGAATGGGTTTCCTCATGTACACGGTTAGAGCTAGAGTGAAAAACATTCACCATTAAATGACAGTCTAATCCATAAATGCATCACATATGCATGCTTCATGCATATGTGATGCCAGTGCACAGTATTAGATCCTTAAATGACTGATTACCTTTACTTAGATTTTGTTAAAAATTCCATGAAGCACTCACTAGCAACACTGTGCCTTTACTGCTATAATTCTTTCCACTAACCATACTGTCATGCAACACAATCTGATAGAGATAACAATGGTGCTGCTACAAGAACAGTCAGTGCAGAAATTGGGACACATTAGTCTTATGGTTTTGATAAGTTACTCATCTTGAGTGTTGCAAAATATACTCCCCCCTATATTTTGATGCAAAAAAAAAAAAAAGGGTAATGTGAATACTAAATCACAATAAAAAATACCTTGGTAACACTAGAGGCAGATTGCTTTTCAGTCACTTCAATAAATAGCTGATGAATGCTATGAACAATTTTTAAACTATTTTGGAGAATTAAAAAAAAAAAAACTTCTTCATATGTATTTTTTTATTCATTTTGAAACATATTTGAGGGAAAATACCCCAGGAAGCTAAATATGAATCCAAACACAACCCTTCTGGATGAAACAGGAAGCTGTGCAAAGTTGTCTAGTTGTTTAGGAAATTTTTTGGCACATTCTTTGATCATAATGTTCACATTGTACACATTTCATATGGTGTCTATGCAAAGTTTGATTGAATTGATAACTTTGGTTGAATGCACAAAGAATGAACAGACAAACTTTCCTCTTTATATGATATTCAGTTCACTTTTTAAGATTTCCAGGGATTACTTAACAAAATTATAAGGATATATTATAATGCACATGTATCCAAATTATTTTATAATAGAACAAAAAACAAAATTAATTAATTTAGAGGTAGCTAACATCTAACCTCTTCATCAACCAAATAAAGCCATTATCTTTATGAAATTTCTGTCTGGTCATAAATTACTTGCATTTGAATTCTTCATAATAAAATAGTTCCAGCAAGTCACCTGATTTGTGTAATGCTCACATGCAAATGGAGGTTTCTTCAATATGGTACTTAAATAGTGTGAAACTTTCTTCACTTCGTTATACTGGTTTGGGGAAGATGACTTTTTTTTATCATATTTTTTCATTTTCACATTCATTCTTACAAACCAACTGACAATGAGATGACCTTAAAAGCTTCAATTTCAAGCTATCAGTTTTTTAGTCCATTCACCTTTCTTTTTTTAAAACTCCTTCGGTGACCAATTTTACAGCAAGTGAACACTTTTTATAAGGTTTGTCATCAAAGGGATTATTTTTGTTCCTTTTTAAGAAATTTTTCAATTTTCCCAATAAGTCACTTATAGATTACTGAGATAAATTATGCTAAATTAAACATCTACTAATTCATTGCTAAATACATATGATCTTATAAGATCTAATGCCCAGAGTGCAAGACAGTATATCAGAGAAATAGGGCATCATGTTAATGACAGGTTGAAGGAACATAAGGATTAAGGGAGGACAATTTTGACTGTTCAGCCATTGCTATGCATGTGTGGGAGGAAGACCACCAGGTACACTCTGAAATTATTAACTGTTGACAGTATGCAAAGGTTTTATGACCAGAAGTAGCTCCAAAATCTTTACATTACAACAACAGAGTAAATTATGAACTGTGATCAAGGATGAAGTTTATATTTCACCTATGAATCTAGTTCTCAGGTGGAATGTTTGTTGGCAGTCATCAAGAAGTAGACTTCCAATAGTACTGGTAGAATCACAATAAAAGTCACATTGTTATTATGGTACTAATGTCATGTATTCCTGTGGAATATTTAGCAATGGTGCGCTATAGTTGGCTCACAAGAGCCCATTGTTAATTTTTTTTAAAATTTGCAAGCCCATTGTTGAAACAATCATTTATTTTACAAATTAAATCCTGAATTCAATTATTGAGTATCCAGAGATGGGACTACAGTGGGGCAAGCGGGGGTCCCCCCCAGACACACTCAACCAGTTATGTATTTTAAAATTGCTTCATTTTTGATTTAATTACAGTCAGACCACTGTTTAATGAACTTCTTTATAGCAAATTTTTTTGAATTCCTCTTGGTAATTACATTTAAAAAAGTTTCCATAGAACAAAGAAAATTTCCATATAACAAACGGATTAAGAGAGACTTAACTTTGTACACATAGTACCACCTCTGGCCTTTAGGAAATTAGAAAGTGCAAATTAAGGGTTAAAGGGATTACCGTTCCACAATGTTAGTGGTGCCCATAAAACCTATGCAGATATCTATCCCACATACCGAGAAGTCACGCAAGTCAATATGCTTTCCATAACCAGTCAGAAGATTAAAGCATATTACAGACATGGATAATAGTCTCTGGTCAACCTGTGTTGTGGTTCCCCTCTATTCCTGCAAGCAGTCATCTGTGTTTCGGAGAAGTGAGTGATCATGCCTCTCAGTAAATTTCCCTTAATGTTTACATGGTCACAGTTGTTGAATTTCCAAGTGATTCCGACATTTTGGACAGTATTGGATTCAAAAAACTACTGACAGTGTAGCGACGTTGGGGGGAGGGGGGAGGAAATGAGACAACTAAGATATTACATAAACTTTCCGAAGATGAAATGTTGGCAGATTTTGAAATTGTGTCAAGGTCTTCACTGTGAAGAAAATGTTCCAAAATATGACTTACAGGCAATAATTAAAAAAAAAAAAATAATAATAATTTGCAATGTTTGTACCATGTTTGGCCACACCCGCAAGCAGTAAGTTGCGGGGGGCGTACCATGTTCTTTCAGCATAATGAATAATATCGTAACAATAAAAAGAACATCTTTGACAATTAAACATGTTGCAGATATGATGACCATAAATCTAAATGCAAAACCATTGCTTCAATTTGATCCAGAACATTACGTCAAACTTTCCTCTGTAATCACTGCTTAACTATTGAGCAAAGCAGAACATCGACAACATATTAATAAAGAAGTAAATTCTATATGGAAATTTTTAGAATAAATTTTTCTTGAATATTTGCGTAATAATTTTTTTCATGTAATCTGTGATTTTTGCGTACCTTTTCTAGAATAGTTTGTTTTCTATGTAATATTTGTGTAATCTATGTAACATTTTGTGATAGTTTTTAGGTTATTTGTGATATGGGAAATATTACATGTTATTTTTTATTTGCAATATTAAAATTTTGTATCCATTATATTTCCCTAGTTGTTAAAAGAATAAAAAAGTGGCTTGTGTGCTGAGCACGTGCGGTAGATGGTTTTATGTGAAACATCCTTCATGTTTCTTTTAGATATTTTGATTTGTATATATTGATTATGAAATAAAAGTGCTTTTGTATTATAAATATTTTACTGATAATTCACAAATTTCCATTATTTCTGGACGACAAGATACAATGGATTATGATAACTAAAGTAAGAGATGTATACTTGCGATTGCAATGCATCTAAATGTCTCTGGAAAACAGCGTCGATTGAGGTACATGATCTTGTAGTTGAAATGACGTACACAGCTGTTGGGGGCACCTAACAATGGAATGTAATGAAAATGCGAGACAAAAAAAAGAAATTGTTGACAAATATTTGTATTGTTGCAGTCATATGACAAATACTTGTATTGTTGTAAACGTACTTACTGCAGGAAGCATGACTGTGATGTCATACTATTTAAAAATTCTAAAAGGTTAGAACTCGAGATATCGAACTGGTCACAAAAAATGCCTCATGCACTCTAATCGTACTACTAGTGAGTGCTCGGCACAGACTAGTGGTGTGAGCATGGGAAGCAATTCTGGCAGAAGCCGCGGATGATGTCACTTCTGTGACCGATCAGATTTACTTGGTAGGAAACCCCCTGCCCCCAAGGATGTTTCACATCAAAAGGTCAGCAAAACGGCAAGCCCATTGTTAAAATATCACAGCTCACCACTGACTGTGTTGCAATACAACATTCATCTACTGGTAAAGAAAGTTTAGGCTTTGGAAAGCTCTAGAGTTTGTCATGACTTTTATTTCATTGCTTTTATGTAATTTTACAACTTTTAAATTTTACAGTTATATTAAAGTAGCAATTTAATTTTATACTGTATAGACTTTTTAATTATTTATTTATTTATTCAGAGTGGCACCGGAGTTAGTTAATTGTGATGCTATATCCAAGTTTTTGTTATTTCTGAGGTCACTATAACTGAGTTTGATCGTATTCTTTATTCATTTTTCATTTTGGAAAAGAAATCAAAGTTACAGGAACTCATATTTGGGGAATACCATGGCTGCAGGAGTCCTTTTCCATTTCACATCCAATACAATGACATGATGCAAAGGTAGTAATAGAGGCATGAGATGCAAGAAAGCAAGCGTAACAGCTTTGCATCAGCCAAAAAAATATATATATATAATAAATAAAGAAAAAAAAAAAAATTCACACAACCATTCCCTCTAAATGTTTGTCCAGTTCCTCCTTGAATTTATTTAAGCTATCAACTTCCACGACAGACAGAAGTCTGTTCCAGCAATTAACCACCCACTGGCTAAAGGCAATTTTCCGCACATCTATTCTACAACTGTCTTTCCTCAATTTGAATTTATGCTCCCTTAGGTTTGTATCTGAGCAAGTAGAAGAATCCCATCAGAATTCAGCATGCTCAACCCATTCAAGGCCTTATACACCTCAATCAGATCGACCTCGCAGGTGCCTAGTCTCTAACTGCTGCAATTTGTAGAACTTAAGCCTCTCTGGGTAAGAGGATCCCTTTGTTCCCCTCACCAATCTTGTTGCCCTTCTCTGTACATGCTAAAGCAAATCTACATCCTTCCTAAAATGAGGCCTCCAGACCTGTACACAGTACTCAAGTCATGACCTGACCATTGCCTTATACAAAGGGATAATCACCTCCTATTCCCTGCTAGCAAAATTCCTGTATATCATTGACAAAACCCCATGATCTGCTCTTGCAGCCTGTCTGCATTGCTCAGAAAACTTCATATCTGACTGCACAATTACTCCCAGGTCTTTTTCATTTTCTGCCACCCTAAGTGTAGTACCACACAGTTGGCACATTCCTCTGGGGTTAGTTCTACCCATATGCAGTACTTTGCATTTGTCAATGATAAACTTTAATTACCACTTCTCAGCCCATCTGCCCAAATTTTCTAGATCCTGTTGCAGTAGCACACTGCCATTACTGTCATTAACAACCCTGCCAACCTTTGGATCATCTGCAAACTTCGACACTAAGTCTGATATACCTTCATCAATATCATTAATAAATATAAAAAACAACAGTGGGCCCAACACCAAACCCTGTGGGACTCCACTAATAACATTAGTCCACGAAGAGCAGTGTCCATTGATTACCACACTCTGTCTTCTCCCACTTACCACCACCCTTTTATCCATTGTAGCAACTTACCCTTAATACCATTCTGCTCCAATTTGTACAGTAGTCTTCAATGCGCAACAGTGTCAAAAGCTTTCCTGAAATCCAAATATATAATATCAAAATTATTTTTTGCATCCAGTTCCTTTGTGACCACATCAGAATAACCAATCAAATTTGTCAGACAAGACTTTCCCTTAACAAACCCATGCAGTGTCTGAATTAATGCTGCAGTCTTGTCTAGATAATCCCAAAATGCATCTTTAACCAATGACTCCATTATTTTACTTGGAACAGAAGTTAAACTAACTGGTCCATAATTACCCATGTCACCCTTCGATCCCCCTTTGTAAATTGGGAATACATTTGCACATTTCCAGTCCATGGGGACTTTCCCTGAGTTCAAAGCATCTTTGAATTATGAGAGCATCTCTCATAATTATGGCCAAGGGTTTGCTTACTTCCTTTGCTGCCTCCTTTAATATAACTGGATAGATCCTATTCACCCCAGGTGCCTTTCTTATGTTTATCTTCAACAATTTCTCCTCCACTTTGCTCTCAGTTATTACAAAATCATCTAGCTCACTGCCAGAGTTTAATTCACCTCTGGCATTCCCCTCCCTGAATAACTCCTCATGTGTGAATGTAGTTTCGTTTGAATGTCATTTAGTTTGTTAGCTACCTGAGCATGATCATCAACAGTCAACCCATCTATGTTAAGTGGTCCAATCTGATTCATCCATTTCCTTCTAGAGTTTACATAAGTAAAGAACTCTTTGCTGTTTTTCTTTGCATCCTTTGCCAAAGATTTCTCGTAATCTGCCTTTGCTTGCCTAATCTCCTTTGTGACTTGATTACAGACTAGCTTATATCTGCCATAGGTTTCTGTGTAGCCTGATAATTTATATGCATCCCATGCATTTTTCTTCTCTACCACGATTCTCATTAGTTCATTTGACAATCATTTAGGCCTAAACCTTGAACAATATTTCTTAATAGGTATGAAAAGTCTAGTAGCTTCCACGATTAATTCCTTGAATGCTTTCCACTTAGAATTTGCTGTTGATAACATCATCGGTTGGTCCCACTGTACAGAATTTAAAAACTGTCTGAGACCACTGTAGTCACCTTTACGGAAACAAAAACCCTTTCCTTTACCCGTGATGGTAAGTACATCTTTAAGTAAATCCCATATCAGTACACTGATCAGTGCCACCTTGTGGTTCCTTTATCTGCAAATACACGAATGATCACTGCTGATAACCAGATCAAGAATATTACCCTCTCTGATTGCTTCTCGAACATGCTGCTGCAGAAAACAATCATCCAATAAAATCCACAAAATCTTGTTACTGTGCGAGTGAACAACCCACAAGTTCCAGTCAATATCTGGGAAGTTAAAATCCCCCATTATAAGACATTTTGATTTACTAGCCCACTCTATTTCTCTGTTCAATTGTTCATTGTACTCATTCGAGTCATTCAAGACGTGTCCCCTTAGCTGTGGTACTATTCCAGATGGATGCTACGGTCATAAAAGTACTTACATGTTTTGGGGGATGGTGGAGGAGTTGCATCTGGGCCAAATTTTTTGTGGTCTTTCTTCATTCCTTCATGAATTTTTGCAGCACTGTAAGATGTATATGGTACAGCAGCCATTGAAATATCTGTAAAGAATAAATGATCAAATAAAATTACATATTTATGTTAAAATGCAGATTCTATTTAAGACAAATGACTAACAACTTATGGATTAAAAATTCAACTGAACAGATTTTGATTTTTTAACCTATAGTTGGTTACATGGGGAGACTTGAGGTCAGCTAACTGCAGCCTCAGCTGAACATGCCTTTAATAATTCATCTAGCCTTGGATGGATTTGAATCCAGACCTCCAAATGAGTGAAAAGTGACAAAACTACTATTTCAATGAAGGGGTACAGGATGTGATGTCAAAATCTACACAGTCAAGATCAGGAAAGCAGTTAATACTTGTCACCAAGTGGTGATGGTGGTTCTTCAGGGATGACTTAGGCCAGGATCGACCACAGGCATGTGGCATTCTGTTCAACTGGTTCTGTTGAACAGAGCCTCATGCTCAAATGGTCTAAATCAGTGCTAATCAAAATGTAGTCTGCAGACCAGTGCCATTCCACAAACTGTTTATTACCGATCCGTGATGAGTAGTTTTTCATTTTTATTGTATTTTACAAAAGTATCGGTCCGCGATGGTTTGGAAATATAAGAAACTGGTTTGGAAATATAATCACTGGTCTAAATAATAATATCGTCTGCGTCTTTTCTGCATTTCTATCAACGAGCCTACCGCCATCTCAATGTCTAGTTACCCACATTATTGTCACTCCAAGAGCGCTTGCGTGAGTCAACTTGAAAACTTCTGGAAGTAATTCCTGCACATGGACCTGCAAGTAATTCTTGAACAGGACCCCGCAAATTTTGGGGCCAGCTTTGACTTAGGCTTCAGGAATGGTCAGAAAAGTAGCAACTAATTTTAATGCAGCAAAATGTAAGATCTTAGGGAATAGGAATAACACTTGGGGAATAGCAAACCTCAAAATAACTTAAATGCTTGAGATTAAATTAAAAAAGTAAATGAAGAAACAGACTTTAAAGTTACAATATGAATAGACATGAAATTCTCTGTGCATGCAGATAGGTTGTAAGGAGATGCCCATCATGTCCTATTAACGATTTATCAAAAATTTGCTTATAGAGATAGGGAGGCCATAATCCCACTGTGTTCCAAGTATATCTTTCAATTGCTTTGCAATTGAAAAATCTACTTGGAACAGTGTGTCCAAAAAAAAAAAAAAAAAAAAATTATAAATAAATAAATAAAATATCAAGCCTCTTGAATGGGTCCAGAAAACAGGCAATACACCTGGCGTGATCAGCAAAAGGGTGTCCATACAAGGAAAGATTGAATGTGTGAATTATAGAGCTTAGCAAACAGACATCTTAGGGGACCTATCTGAAGTCTATAAAGCTCTGAGAGCAGTTGGTTGGTTGGTTGGGTTTTACTGGTGCACAAGCAGCTAAGGCTATAATGTGCCAAAACTAGGTTATATAAAAGATAAGTTACAATTTCAGTGACATAATGAATTAGTTTGCTATATAAAGATGTATAGGAATAAAATATAAGTTAAAAGATAAATTTTAAATAAGAGTAAAAAGGTTCAATGATTTTAGATAAGCAAAAATGGCTGACACATGGTCTTTGTCAGATAAAATCTGACTGAGTGTATAAGGGCTTAGCCAGATAACTAAAAGTAGTAAAAATAAAATGCTTGTGTCAATAATATGAACACTCAGAAAAATTTTAATTTCCCAGATATTGACTGGAATTTGTGGGTTGGTCACTCAAACACTAGCAAGGCTTTTGTGGATTTATTGGATGATGGATTTCTACATCAACATGTTCGGGAGGCAACTAGAGGGAGTAATACTCTTGATCTGATTATCAGTAGTGATTTTTCATGCATTAAGAATCTGCAGATAAAGGAACCACTAGGTGGCAGTGATCACAGTGTGCTGAAGTGGTATTTACTCAAAGAAGTAACTACTATCAGGGGTAAAGGGAAGGGTTTTTCCTTTCGTAAAGGTGACTACGGTGGTCTGAGACAGTATTTAAATTCTATATGGTGGGACCAACTGATGATGTTACCAACAGCAAATTCAAAATGAGAAGCATTCAAAGAATTAATCTTGGAAACTACTAGGCTTTACATACCAACTAAGAAATACTGTTCAAGGTTTTGGCCTAAATGGATGTCAGATGAACTAATGAGACATATGGTAGAGAATAGAAATGCATGGGATACATATAAATTAATGGGTGACATGGAAGTTTATGATAGATATAAGCTGGTCTGTAACAAAGTCACAAAGGAGATTAGGCAGGCAAAGGTAGATTATGCCTCCTTTAATATAACTGGATAGATTCCATCCACCTGGGTGCCTTTTTTATGTTTATAATCAATTTCTCCTCCACTTTCCTCTCAGTTATTACAAAATCATCTAGCTCACTGCCAGAGTTAACTTCACCTCTGGCATTCCCCTTCCTGAATAACTCCTCATGTGTGAATGTAGATGTAAAATACTCATTTAGTTTGTTAGCCACCTGAGAAGAATCATCAACAGTTGAACCATCAATATCCAGTGGACCATCTGATTTGTCCCTTTCCTTCTACAGTTTACACAGGTAAAGAACTCTTTTCTGTTTTTCGTTGCATCCTTTGCCAAGGATTTCTGCTAATGCTAATTATGAGAAATCTTTGGCAAAGAATGCAAAGAAAAACAGCAAAGAGTTCTTTACCTATGTAAACTCTAGAAGGAAAGGGATGAATCAGATTTGTCCACTGGATATTGATGGTTCAACTGTTGATGATCTTGCTCATCTGTCTAACAAACTAAATGAGTATTTTGCATCTACATTCACACATGAGGAGTTATTTTGGGAAGGGAATGCCAGAGGTGAATTGAACTCTGGCAGTGAGCTAGATGATTCTGTAATAACTGAGAGGAAAGTGGAGGAGAAATTGTTGAAGATAAACATAAAAAAGGCACCCGGAGTGGATGGGATCTATCCAGATATATTAAAGGAGGCAGCAAACGAAGTAAGCAAACCCTTAGCCATAATTATGAGAGCTTCTTTGGACTCAGGGGAGGTACCCGTGGACTGGAGATGTGCAAATGTGACTCCAATTCACAAAGGAGGATCAAAGGGAGAGACAAGTAATTATAGATCTGTTAGTTTAACTTCTGTTCCAGGAAAATTAATGGAGGCACTAGTAAAAGAAGCACTGCAGGATCATCTAGACAAGACTTCAGTTATAGCTCAGATACAGCATGGTTTTGTTAACGGAAAATTTTGCCGGATGAATTTGATTGGATACTATGATGTGGTCACAAAGGAACTGGATGCAGGGAATAACTCTGATATCATATATTTGGATCTTAGAAATGCTTTTGATACTGTTGCACATGGAAGACTGCTGAACAAATTGGAGCAGTGTGGCACTGGAGGCAAACTGCTGCTATCGATAAAGGGATGGTTGAGTGGGAGAAGACAGATGGGTAATCAATGGTCACTACTCATCGTGGACTAATGTTATTAGTGGAGTCCCTCAGGGTTCAGTGTTGGGTCCATTGTTGTTTTCTGTATTTATAAATGATATTGATGATGGTATATCAAGCTTAATGTCTAAGTTTACAGTGGATACAAAGGTTGGCAGGGTTGTTAAGAACACTAATGACAGTATGCTGCTGCAACAGGATCTAGAAATGTTGAGCAGATGGACTGAGAGTTGGCAAATGAAGTTTAACATTGACAAATGTTAAGTACTACATATGGGAAGCAGTAACTCCAGAGTAATGTATGAACTTTGTGGTACTGCACTGACAAGGTATGTTCGTGTCGGACGGCACCTGGGATTTCTCCCATCTCCGCGTGTGTTTCGCTGTATCGAGGACAGTACACTGTCAAGCCAGAGACTTGAAAGTGTGTGGGCCGTGTCTCAAAGTACCTGGGGGTAATTGTGCAGGCAGATATGAAGTTTTCTGACCAGTGCAGACAGTCTGCAAGAGTAGCTCATGGTGTCTTGTCAATGATATACAGGAATTTTTCTAGCAGGGACAAGGAGGTGATTATCCCCTTGTATAAGACAATGGTCAGGCCACACCTTGAGTACTGTATACAGGCCTCATTTTAAGAAGAATGTAGAGCTGTTGGAACGAGTACAGAGAAGGGCGACAAGAATTGTGAATGGAACAAAGGGTTGCTCTTACGAAGAAAGGCTTAAGTTTTGCAAATTACAGTGTCTGGAGACTAGGCATCTGCGAGGTGATCTGATTGAGGTGTATAAAGCCTTGAATGGTTTGAGCATGCTCAATGCTGATGGGATTCTTCCTCTTGCTCAGAATAATCACCTGAGGGGACATAAATTCAAATCGAGGAAAGACAGATGTAGGATAGATGTGCAGAAGTTTGCCTTTAGCCAGCGGATAGTTGGTTGGTGGAACAGACTTCCATCCTTTGCTGTGGAAGTTGATAGCCTAAATAAATTTAAGGCTGGGCTGGACAGGTATTTGGAATGAACAGAGGGGGTAAAATGGGAGAGTTTTTTTTTGGCTGATGCTGCATAAGCTTGCTTTCTTGCATCATGTGCCTCTACTAATGCTAATGCACCTCACACACAGGGGAGTCATTTGTCCTCAGCAGGAATAAATGCATAAGATGGCTGTGTCCTATGCAGAGGCAAGCAAGAATGCCCTCTCTACAGTTCCTATGCAGATTAGACTGCCAGTGTTTAATTACAGGCTTTATCTGATACAGCTTGTTTGTGACCTGCCCATGCCAAGATTGTTGCTACTGGGAGGAGAGTAAGCTATTGCATATCAATTGTCTGTATGGGGGACTAACAGGCTACGATTGTTTTGGGTTCCGGTGACTTGGCTGCAGCACTGGCCAGTTCATTACACTTTATTCCAATGTGACTTGGGATCCAGCAGAAATGGATGTTAAATGAACATTCAAAAAGAGAATGTAACATCTGCTGGATTTGTGCCAGGTATGGATGAGGATTACATCTCATCCCTTATAAAGCCTGTAATATACTTAAAGAGTCTGTATACACCATACACCTTTGGTGATTGTGGGTTTAATGTAGCCCAAGGCAAATTCTATAGCATACAAATCTGATAAGTATATGTTGCAGTCATGAGGATCTAATCGGATAGTGTTATCTGGGAAGATAGTGGCAGATCCAACAGATGACTCTGACCTTGAGTCATCAGTGAAGACAGGCATGGAGTCTGATTATTCGACTTGATGGGCAGCATAAAGTTACTGGTAGACAGAATTTGAAGTGATGGTCTTTCCCCACTTGTTAATAGAGAAGTTGCATGATAGTGTTCAAGAATGTCCGCGTGGAAGTAGGTGCCTTGGTGACTGGGAAACATTGTCTACTGTGATGTTAAGCTCTCTGAGCAGCTTAACATCACAGGCATAACATCTTGGACACAAATACCAAAGGGATGGTTAGTAGTCTGACGAGTGTTATAGAGATTTTTTCATCGTGGCTCAAAAAGGGTGTCCACATGTCTTGCAGTGATTTCAGTTTGAAAGCATACTGTAGAGACAACTGTTTGAAACAGTTGTCTCTACAGTATGAAGCAATTACAATTGCTTATTTGCTTCAACATAGAGGCTCTGGACAAGAGATGTTCAAAATGCTCCAGAAGCAATAAGATTCATCTGAGGGTGAATGGGATCCAGCCATTGGAGTATGCTGAGTCTAGCATTCTGGATAGGAGGCCATTTGCCTCCAAATACCATATAATAAAAAAAATAATAATAAAATAATAAAATTGCATTCTTAACCTCTCTATTTTTATTTAGCCTCATTATTTCTGCATTAAATATATTAAAAATAAAACTTTCTAGATAATGGAAAAATCGAAATAACGGCACCTCGAATGCCCAAAGGTGCCGTTATTCTGAAAGTCTACTGTATATGTTTTTGGAATTGTAATTTCAGCTGCATAAACAATGTTTTCTGTGATGTATGCCACTGCATCATTGATAGGCTTCCGACTGACTGTACTGATGTTAAACTCTGCCAGATTTTCCCATTGTTGTTCAAAAAGGGTGTTCACGTGGGGTGGTTAGGTGCTGAAAGGCATTAAAGTCAGTCTGATCAGTCTTCTATCATGGTAACCTAAAATGTAGACATGGCCTCCTGTTAAGTAAGCTGGTTATCACAGGGAAGTGATCACTTCTGTAGGATTTCTCCTCCACCTCCCAAGTGAGTGAAGGAAGGAGAGAAGGGAGCTGTTTGTTTGTTTATTTGGTTTTTAGGAGCATTAGCAACTAAGGCCATATTGCTCCGGGATATGCAGTGGTCATTCCCTGACCTTTCCGCATCCTCCGTATTTGGTGAGAGAAGGGAGCATATAGGCAGATCAATAGCAGAGAACGTGTGGGTAGGCATATGGAAAAAGGTGTTAGAAGGGAGAGGTCGCCAGTGAGCATATGTTCTATGACACATCCCCTTCCATTAATGTCAGCACTAGCCCACAGGGTGTTACATCCACTGAAATCGCCCAGAAGTAAGACAGGGGTGGGCACCTGCACAATGAGATCAAGGTCTATCTGGGAGATGCCAGCCTCAGGTGGCAAAGAAATTAACCTGTCAATAAAAACCATACAGTAAGGATACAGTAACTGCTACTGCTTCTATGTTGGTGGAAAGCAGAACGGGTTGAAATGGGATGTGGTTGCCCAAAAGGATAGCAACTCCTCTGTGGGCAGGTCCATTCCCAGTTCTGTCCTTATGTACAATAGTAGTACTATGAAAGGAAAGGTTTTTATTTGCCCTCAAATATTTCCCTGCAAGCAAATGCAAAAGGGCCTTAATGTCATCAGTATTTCACTGGAATCCATGACAATTCCACTGTAGGAATTCAGCCATTATTTTGGCGGATCTGTTGGTCATCCTCTGAAGTGCTGAGAGCTTATTCTTCTCAGTTTTGGATTTATATTTCTTGGGGAAGTATGGATACTGTCCTGTGTTCATTTCTTCCTCCGCAAAGAGTTCCAAGACTGAATCATCTAGTGGTACCTCCATCTCAACATCCATTTTTTCTCGAGAAGTAGGGGATGCTTCAGATTTTTTTATTCTTTTCTCTAAGAATTTCCTTTGTTACTGGTAGAGCAGCGGCTGATTAATCCTTCTGTGCAGGCTTTTGTGAGCTTAACAGGTAGCGTACGTTGGGAGTGAATGACTCTTTTGATGGAACTGTCATTTCTGTTTGGATTCCAATGAAGCACCTCCCTGCTACATTCTGAGCATAGGTAGGTTTGTTTATAATCAAAGGTTTCACCACTTTTCTTGCCTTGATATATGTTCAGCTCTGCCCAAGTTTCTGAATTTCTTTTTTCTTCTTGCCACCTCTGGCATGCTCATGAGTAAGCAGAGTGCTCTCCTTGGCAGCTAATGCAGGTGGGTTTTGTAGCTAAACACAATGTAGTTTTGTAGTCCTTTGCAGCACATTGAATGCATGCCTAAGTTTTTGAATTTCTTTTTCCTTCTTTCCATCTTTGGCATGCTCGTGAGTAAGCAGGGTGCCCTCCTTGGCAGTTAATGCAGCTGAACATGATGTAGTTTTGTAGTCCTTTGCAGCACATCAAATGCATGCAAGGGCTCCACGACAGGCCAATTTGTGAGTGTCCATATTTCTGGAACTTAAAGTAACTTAAAGAATTTGGGACATATGGATGCACCGGACAACTAATATAGCTAGCTTTGATCTCATTAGGAGGTGTTGGTGAATTAAACATATGATGTTTCTAGTGGGAACAAGTTTCCCATCCCTATGTATGAATATTCGTTTTACAGCATGGTGTCATCACAGAATGGGGAGGACCCATTCTGTGATGACACCGCGGGATGAGTTCATTGTTTTGTAGGGAAACTGTGATCAGCATTCTCCCCTTGGAGGAGCTGTTCTGGATGTGTCACTTCTGGTCTCTACAAGGATGTCACCTGAGCAAAGCCGTTTCACTGATTTGAAGAGCCTGCCAAACCCTTCCAAAACCTTCTAGATAAAGGTTTCTCACTTGCAGAGTGTATTATCAGGTAATAGTGTGTTGGACCTGATAACTTCTGTTTTCTGCCTTTTTGCTGAAGTGACATTAGCAGGCAATTTTTCAGATAGGGACCATGTTGGGGCCCCCAAGAAGAAACAACTTTATCAGGATTCATAGCATTTTTATTTTTTGTTCAGTGTCTGAGCTCCCCACACACCATGGAGCTGAAATGGAACACCCACTACCCAGCAAGCAATAAATGTGCTTGGGAATGGGATGCCAGAACTACTGACACTATACTTGCACTGCTTCCAGCATGAATCCTGTCCCTCGGACCATGAGGATAAGGGCATGACATTGACGTGGTTGATCCTTGCAGGCAAACCCACTAGCCAATTCATCTTGGCTGAGCCATCCAGAACCACCTGCCTTGTCGAAGCAGGAGTCAAAGTGGTATGTTGAAGCTGGGCTGGGCCCCCTCAACCACCAGTATTCCCCTTTCCAAGTTTCAACAGGTCTCAGTATAAGGCAAACACACCAGATTCCTATGATGTCAGCCTGGACGTAGGCTGTGGGCACTGAATCCCAGTGATGATAATCTGGAAGCCCAGCATCACTGGGAGGTCCCCCTAACTACATATGAGTGTCACGTCGAGGGGGCTCTGAAAGCATAAAGTAAAACAAATGAAGGCAAAATTTTCACTGTTATGATTCCAGAAACAAGAACTATAAATTCAAATTATGGGGAAAGAGGTTTAGACTGACAGAATACTAACAGAATTCCTTCAAAAGGGCTGTACTGTGCTGACAAGGTATTATTCCAACCTCCTCATAAAGCTACATGCTTCTTTTAAAAGAAAAAAAAAAGACAAGGAAAGCTGTCAAAAGGTGTGTGCCTGTTCCATGATAATGCCCTTGTGCATACTTTGCATGCTGTAAGGTGCGCCCATGAATGTACGTTTGAAATATTGCTGTCTGCTTATTTCTTCCTGACCTTGCACCCTCAAATTTCCAGCCTTGAAGTCTATTTTGCTGCTGATGCGATTTCTGCTGCAGAGTCATGGTTTGAAGGACAGTCAGAGGACTTCTACAAAACTGGCCTGCAGAAGTGTATTGAGAAGTGGCAAAAATGTGTCATTTTGTCTGGTAACTATGTTGGAAAAGTGTAATATGGTATTTGTTTCAAACTTCTGTTAACTATTTCTGGGTGAATACAAATCTTTTTTTGAACCCTTTGTGTGTGTGTGTGTGTGTGTGTGTGTGTGTGTGTGTGTGTGTGTGTGTGTGTGTGTGTGTGTGTGTGTGTGTGTGTACACACACTCATAAAAAGAAAAAGAAAGTGAAAATGAAAAAAAAAGCACTGTGTATACCCTGTACACATGAAAGATGTTTTATTGAACAATTATGTGAAAACATCTTTGGCTTGGATGAGGTTAAATGGTTTTTAAGAATGAAAAGAAACCAAACACATTTAACATTTTAAAGCATTTATTTTTTTTCGACAGTTTCGTCAATTTGAGGTTGCAAATATATGTTCAATAGGTAATTTACTTAAAATGGGTTTGATAGCTAAAATATGATATTACCAGATGCTTTTGCAGTAGAAACAGACATGAGCTGATTTATCATAGCTATCGTTGCATTCATACTGTTTCCCATAGGTTCTTTAGGAGCATTATTAAGCCACAAAAGAATGTGAGCATGTGAACTGCCATAATGTTGAAATTCGATCTGTTTAAAATAGTTGACATAATACTGTCGAAATGAATCGAAACACTTAGACTAAAGTAAAGTTAAAATACAATCCACAAGTTTATTAAAATGAATTGCACATGTTACAGCATCTTCGTTAACTAATGTTACCTTTTTAACAACTGGCTTTTAGCCGTGAAGGGTATTGTGTACGGCATGTGCGTTTTGTATGCAATAAAGAGTTCTTTTCCATAAAATGAAGAGCTTCTGCTAGCTCGTCATGGATATCCAAACTGTCTTGTTTTAATTTCTATAAAAGTTTTAGCAAGCGTGTAGGCCAACCGATTTCATTTGTACTCAAAGTTAAGAAGATGTAGGTTTATCCAATTGTCTGATCATCGCAAACAGATCTCTTTTACGTTGTGTCCAGTAATAAGTTGAATTAGGAATCAATTTCAAAAATGCCAAATTCTTTTCGATACAGCTATTGATGTATTTTTGAGATTGGATTTGTTCTTTGGTGAGCTTAGGGTCTTTTCTGACATATTTAAAAACAACTTTTAATGAATCTTGAGTTCTCAGTCTCGTTATTTTCATAACCACATAAAGAAGATAAGGCATCATTCCAAGCCGATCCGAACAACCAAGTTCCCTTGATGCCATCATAAATGGTGTAACTTTTAAATTACCTGTAAACTCTTGATAGTGACCAAGGTAAATGCTAGGAAATGACAATTCTTCAGCATATTTGTCAAAAGTAAACTTTGTGGAAGTAAATATTTGTCATCGCTCCACAAAAGAGTTTGTTGTTGAGTAACTAAACTTTCTTCAATAGGTATAGCTTCTGGAGATTACCCTGACTTCTAATCTCTCTTGGCACAAGCACATTACATCTAAAAAACTTGGTTTTCTCTTTCGCTCTCGGCGTTACTTTTCTTCCAAACAGCTGTTCACTCTGTACAAATTGCAAATCTGCCCTACCATGGAATATCGTTCCCATATCTGGGGCGGTGCTCCCAAAACCTCTCTCAGGCTTCTAGATTCCATTCAGAAGAGGGCAGTTTAATTAATTAATGGCTCCTCTCTAACAGAGTCTCTCCACTCGCTGTCTCACAGACATACTAATAGATGCGGTTTCTATTAGATAGCGTAGTATTGACATTTAATTAATTTAATTGATTGATTTTATTAATTTAAAGTATCATGCCCCAAACTAGAGCAGCAAAGCAACGGGCACAAAGTGGCAAGAGTGCTGTGACTCGGAGGAGAACCGAGGGGGGCGATTCTCCAACGCATCACAGCCTAAAAAAATGTGCAACTTGTGAAATGTTTGCCAAACTCTCTGGAACAGAACATGACATTGCCATGGGGGATGTCTTTGTGTGTGTGCGATGTAAGGAGTGTAAGGAAATCAGGCGACAACTCAGCGTTGTTATGGGCCTATATGAGAGTTTGAAGGACAGGGTGGATGCCCTCGAAAGATCTAAATTGAGGGGCCCATCGGGCTCACAGCTGCCCACATCAACGCCAGAGCTTGCACTTGGTCAACACGCAACACAGCGGCAGCCCCCAAGGCAGAATGCGCTGGTCCCTCAGGAACTAGTAGTTGTTGGAGACTCTATTGTCAGGGAAACATGCTTTGTAAAAAGGATAGGTGGAACAGGACCAGGGTATGTCTGCCAGGGGCAAGGGTTGATGACGTTGTAGAGCAGATATCATCTTTTAAGGGCACAAAAGGTGATATAGTTGTACATGTTGGCACTAATGATATTAGGAGTAGGAGACCAGCAGAATTACTTAACAAGTACAGGTCACTGATGAACAAAAGCCAATAATTAGGGTTGAATTTGAAAGTGTCTGCAATTCTGCCCAGACACGATAGAAGGGAGTATATGATGAGAGCCTTGTCGATCAATTCGGCCCTGGAAAGAATGTGCAAGGCTCAAGGGGTAGAATTTTTTTCAGCCTGGACTGTACTTGTTAACAGGAGAGACTGCTTCTATAGGGATGGGATACACTTAAATAGAAAGGGTGCAAGAATATTTGGTGATACTATCGAGGCAGTGTTAGGTGGGTCGGAAAACTGATAGCTTGGGGAGATACAAGGACTAATAGTTTAACAGTAGCCGTAGGCAGAGGTGAAGGTGATTCTTGCACAACTTCTATTAGAATAAGTAGTGATTTGGAGCGTGGGGTGTTGAGGGTTTCAGGGACGGATGGCAGTCATCCTGAAATAGGTGGATATATGGGATGTGTTAGGGTAACTAAGAATAGGAGTAGGAGTAGGAGCATGTATGCTTGCATGTATACCAATGCTAGAAGTATAGTAAATAAATTTGATGAATTTGAAGTGTTGGTCAAGACATCAAAGGCGGATATTGTTGGGATAGCAGAGATGTGGTGTCACACAGATATAAGGAATGCTGAACTGGAATTTGGGGAGTACAATGTGTACAGAAAGGATAGAAAGGGAGGAGGTGTTATGCTGTTAATAAAGAAAAACATAAAAATCAAACAGTTGCATCCAGTTGATATAGATGAACAGTGCACTGTTGAGTCAGTTTGGTGTGACATAAGCACTGCGAAAGCAAAAATAAGAGTAGGAGTGTGTTATAGGCCTAATGACTCGAATGAGTACAATGAACAATTGTACAGAGAAATAGAGTGGGCTAGTAAATCAGAATGTCTTATAATGGGGGATTTTAACTTCCGAGATATTGACTGGAACTTGTGGATTGGTCACTCACACCCTAGTCAGACTTTTGTGGATTTATTGGATGATTGTTTTCTGCAGCAGCATGTTCGAGAGGCAACCAGAGAAAGTAATACTCTTGATCTGGTTATCAGCAGTGATCATTCGTGTATTAAGAATTTGCAGATAAAGGAACCACTAGGTGGCAGTGATCACAGTGTACTGATGTGGGATTTACTTAAAGATTTAATTACCATCAGGGGTAAAAGAAAGGGTTTTTGCTTCCGTAAAGGTGAGTACAGTGGTCTCCGACAGTTTTTAAATTCTGTACAGTGGGACCAACTGACGATGTTACCAACAGTAAATTCTAAGTGGGAAGCATTCAAGGAATTAATCGTGGAAGCTACTAAAAGTTTCATACCTATTAAGAAATATTGTTCAAGGTTTAGGCCTAAATGGTTATCTAATGAACTAACGAGACTCGTGACAGAGAAGAAAAATGCATGGGATGCATATAAATTATCAAGCGACTCAGAAGCCTATGGCAGATATAGGCAGGCGAAGGCAGATTACGAGAAATCCTTGGCAAAAGATGCTAAGAAAAACAGCAAGGATTTCTTTACTTATATACACTCTAAAAGGAAGGGGATGAATCTGATTGGTCCACTTGATATCGATGGTTCGACTGTTGATGATCCTGCTCAGATAGCAAACAAAATGAATGAGAATTCATTTTGTTTGCTATCTACATTCACCCATGAGGAATTATTAAGGTTTGAATATGGCAGAAGGTTATCAAATTGTAGCAGGATATAAATGATTTTGGAATAACTGAAAGCAAAGTGGAGGAGAAATTGTTGAAGTTAAACATAAGAAAAGCACCTGGGGTGGATGGGATCTATCCAGTTATATTAAAGGAGGCGGCAAAGCAACTAAGCAAACCCTTAGCCATAATTATGAGAGCGTCCTTGGACTCAGGGCAGGTTCCCACGGACTGGAGATATGCAAATGTATCCCCAATTCACAAAGGGGGATCGAAGGGTGACAGGAGTAATTACAGACCAGTTAGTTTAACATCTGTTCCGGGTAAAATAATGGAGTCACTCATTAAAGATGTATTGCAGGATCATCTAGACAAGACTGCAGCAATAATTCAGACACAGCATGGGTTTGTTAAGGGAAAGTCTTGTCTGACAAATTTGATAGGATATTATGATGTGGTTACAAAGGAACTGGATGCAAAAAATAATTTTGATATCATATATTTGGATTTCAGGAAAGCTTTTGACACTGTTGCGCATGGAAGACTATTGTACAAATTGGAGCAGAATGGTATTAAGGGTAAGTTGCTACAATAGATAAAAGGATGGTTAAGTGGGAGAAGACAGAGGATGGTACTCAATGGGTCTTCGTCGACTAATGTTATTAGTGGAATCCCAAAGGGTTCGGTGTTAGGTCCACTGTTGTTTTGTAAATTTATCAATGATATTGATGAAGGTATATCAGGCTTAATTTCGAAGTTTGCAGATGATACAAAGGTTGGTAGGGTTGTTAATGACAGTAATGGCAGTGTGCTACTGCAACAGGATCTAGATAATTTGGGCAGATGGGCTAAGATTTTTTTTTTTTTTTTTTTTTTTAGGAGCATTAGCATCTAAGGCCATATTGCTCCAGGGATATGGGTGGTCATTCCCTGACCTTTCCGCATCCTCCGTATTTGGTGGTCACGGGCTCGAACCCCGGTCTAATCAAGAAACGTGTGCTACGCACTGCTGTTCCTGCCCACCTGGCTACGGAGGCGCCTTATGGGCTAAGAAGTGGCAACTGAAGTTTAACCTTGACAAATGTAAAGTACTGCATATGGGTAGAAGTAACCCCAGAGAAACGTACCAACTGTGTGGTACTACACTTAAGGTGGTAGAAAATTAAAAAGACCTGGGAGTAATTGTGCAGTCAGATATGAAGTTTTCTGAGCAATGCAGACAGGCTGCCAGGGCAGGTCATGGGGTTTTGTCAATGATATATAGGAATTTTGCTAGCAGGGAAAAGGAGGTGATTATCCCCCTGTATAAGGCAATGGTCAGGCCATGCCTTGAGTACTGCGTACAGGTCTGGAGGCCTCATTTTAGGAAGGATGTAGATTTACTTGAGCGTGTACAGAGAAGGGCAACAAGATTGGTGAGGGGAATGAAGGGATCCTCTTACCAAATGAGGCTTAAGTTCTGCAAATTGCAGTGGCTGGAGACTAGGCACCTGCGCGGTGATCTGATTGAAGTGTATAAG